>NC_133652.1:24580952-24880952 GCF_009905375.1 Apium graveolens
GACTAAGGAACCTCTCAACAACAACTTCTTCACTTACAAAAAGACCTTGGAAAAGACTATCAATTACATCAGGGTACTGTAGATCCTAGTCAAGGACCAATTTTTGGAGAAAAGGATAGTGATCAATCTTAATATTTCTGGTGTAGACAGATGTATGCAAGTCAATTTCAATTATCTAATTTCTAGAAGAGCATCTGAGGTGGATATTTGATTAACAAGGTCAGGATAATCACCAATGAAGAGAAAATGCTACTAGCAGAGTTGAAGAAGGCTCAAGAAGCTGCATTCCCAGAATCCTATCTACATCCAAGCAAATGGGTGCACTATATCTGCTCTACAACCAAGCAACTGAAACATTTCCAAGTACCTAAAAACTGTGTCATGGCCAACAGAAGACTGATAATGGTGCTTGAGTCTGAGCTGAAAAGTAAGAAATTGAAGACTAGTGAAGATGAAGTTATGATCAAGATTCTGAGGAGATACATTGATAACCCTGAATCCAATTTGCCTAAAATTTAATCCAACACAGATAACTTGGGTGATGATGAGCAGAAGAAAGATGGTCAAAACCCATTCTGGCTCAAACTCAAGTCATCTAGCAAGGCAATTGGTGGAAAAAGTGATAGTGAGAAAGAGAAGGAGAAGAAAAATGGATCTGAGACTCAAAGGAGGGGTGGAAGGAGACAAAGACAAAAGAATGATACCTCACAACCCTCCCAAACCCTAAATATCCAAATACCAATTGCTAAACCTTCACATTCACCTCATCAAAAACTGCTCAACCTCAAACCTCTAAGTCTAAATATTTTTACAAGTTCACTGCAAACTCTCTCATCAAAACTCAATCACTCACAGCCATACTTCTCTGAAAAGACTCAAAACTGTACCTTCATTCAAGCCACCCCATAAAACACACTTCAAAACAGTTGGAATAGGTCCAAAAGAAGCCAAGGTCAAGAGAAGACTCAGAAGACAAAAGAAGACAAAGAAAAAGAAAACTGATAGCTGAATTTCTCAATGAGCATGGATTTGGTGAAAAGGCCATCTGGAACAGATATGATCAAGATGATTTCCAACCTCTAAATGTTGTAGATTCAGATGAAGACTACTTCCAACAGCTAGCTGAAAGAATTGTCAGAGTTTGGGTTCTTACATCAAAGAAGTTAGAATCTACTACAGTGATGGGTCCTTTGAACAGCTTGGAAATAGACTAATGGATTATATCTTAATTGTTGAACTGAAAAGGGTTATAAGCTTGACGAATGGTAAAAATTCAGCCACTAAGGCATGGAGAACAGTATTGGCAGTGTTTGTGGTTAACAGAGAGGAGATGAGAGATGAGCATAGAGCTTTACTAGCTGAAAAGAGGAGAAAGTATGAACATGACATTGATGAGTATATTAGAAGATCAGAAGAGTTAAAGGCAGCAGGCAAGAGCAGAATATCAAAGGATGGAAAATTTCTGAATGTAAAAGCTGGCTCTTTGTCAAGATACGGGATAGGGATGTTAGCTAGTTATCCTAAGCCAGATTTGCTGAAACTAATAGAGGCTCTAACTGACACCCATCCTAGAAGAAATAGAAATACTTGTGCAGATTAAGAACATAATTTAGAAAGGATCAGAAAGCTCAGTCTTTACTTAATTATTGAAAACTGTCAAAAGTTCAATGTACAAGTGTTGTATCAGCTTTTGTATTGCTTTATTTTCATTCTTTAACTTGGGGTTAGTCTTGTTAACAGGCATGAATTTATGATAAGCAATCTTCTCACAAATTGGGGGAGATTGTTGTGAAAGACATGCCTGTATCATAATAAGACTAAGTCATATTGACAACCCTAAGATTAGTTGTATTGTAACCTTAATCTGTAATTTATACGCGTAACACTTAATGTCTGTAAAATGTAAATGGAGCAGACTGGAGCATTTTTCCCTAAACAGTGTCAAGCCTAAGAATTCTATCTGGAAGAAGATCAAGAAGGTCATGCCTCAGAAGAATTATGAAGAAGCTTGGAGTTGAATAATCCTGTTTGGTGAAAAAATTCTAAGTCAAGATCTCTACAAGTCACATAATTAGTGTTATAGAGAAGTCATTCGAGAACTCAGAAAGACCTATCAAGAACTCAGGAATTGTCTATCGAGAACTCAGAAAGACCTATCGAGAACTTAGGAATTGTCTATCGAGAACTCAGGAAATGCTATTGGAGATATCGATAAGTTAGATACCCATTCGAGAACTCAGAGATATCGACAAGTATACATTCATTAGAGAACTCTGAGTTATCGATAAGCCAAAGTCCATTAGAGAACTCTGAGTTATCGATAAACCAAAATTCACTAGAGAACTCAGAGTTGTCGATAAGTCAAGTCAACAATGAAGTTTCAGAGATATCGACAAGCCAACATGCCTATCGAGATGTCGAGTTCTCTATAGCTTAATTGGAGATCTCGAAGTAAAGAAATTTCTCTAAGTATAGAATTGCAGAATATTTAAATATCCAAGGTTGCAAATCAACAAACAATTCACACAGCTGGATTGACAAGTCTACAAAAAGCAGCTTGAGAGATGTGCAAGATTAATGGTAAAGATTAACTGACAATAAAAGATTAAAGTGAACACGGGATGCTAAAGATATGCTAAGCCAGAAATGGAAGATCTATTTTTCTATAAATAGAAATGTTAAGTGACAGTTTAGAAAAGCTAATAGCATGTCTTATTACATACTGTATAAACCAGCAGTTAACTGAGTTATAAAGTTAACACTGGTCCTTAGTCAGTTGTAAGAATTCAGATTAGAAATCGTATTCTCTCTCAAGAAAGAAGCTAAGTTCTAAACCAAGAACTTAGAGATTTTGTAGCAAAACACTGCTTGATTTTTAATATAAAATTAAGTGAGTTTTGAAGATCTTTGTTTTACATATTTGCATTGTTATTTATGTTTAACATCTATTCTACAAAATCATTGATAACAACCAACTGCTAAATCCAAAGTCGATCAAAAAGTAACCATTTAAGCCAAAACACATTCACCCCCCCTCTGTGTTGTATTCATACCTAACAAGTAGACTTCATGATTGATGACAGATTTTAAGCGCTTTTCTTAGTTATGCCTTATTTCTAAGATGTACTGAAGTTTATCAGACTTTAATCTTTATCTGATATTCTGTTGAATGCACACACTATCACTCCATATGAATGATGAAAATTACTGTGGTGATTAAGTTGTTTTTGACAAACAGTTAAGTGTCATTTGCATAAATTCTGAGGACAAGTTCTGATGGAAGCTCTGATGATTAAACTCTGAAGAAAACAAGTCAGTATTTGTATGAAGAATTACAAAAAAAGATATTCACTTTTTGAGTATAGAAGCCATATTTTGATGACCATTAAGTTCTGATAATAGTTAAGTTATGATATTAAATCCTGATGGAATCCTTGATGCTTACGTGGCATTATTCTTTACTTGACTTATTTGTGGTAAAAACTGAAACGGTCATATTTAATCAGAATATAATTAGGTGAGATGAAAATAGTCATAATCATTAAGGGTTAGTGGTAAACGTGTTTGTCCTGAAAAACTGCATGTGCACGGTAATTATTGCTTATTTCCCGTGCCCATTAGCTCCTGATTTAACTTTTTACTGACTGTTCACACGTTTCCAGGTGTAAATTATCTGCCATGCTTCAAAAATATAACTGTTGAGTGGAGAGAGTATATAAATGGGAGTTAAAAGATTTTCCAATCTTTTACTTACTTTTCTATTCTTAATCTCTTTTATTCTCTCTCTCTCTAATATCCTCTGAAGCATTTTTCTTACATGCATTTTCACAAACACCTTTCGAGCAATATATTTTATCACTTACTTTCTTACAAAGATGGCACCAAAAGACTTGATTTTCAATGGAGCTAAGTTTGTCCCGAACAACTACTCGTCTATCCTTAGCAAGAATGAAGCTCCATTGAAACTTCACTTTATTCAGGATTTGCTTGCTAATTCTGATATCGGGTATGCTTTGACCCAACTGAAGCAATCTCTGGAACTCAAGTGCTGAAGTTTTGGAGAAGTGGAATTTATGATGATGGTGGTGCTCAAGGGTCCCCAAGTATAATCTTTTCAACAGGGGAGGATGAGCATGTAGTGACTCTGGCTATAGTACGTCAAGCACTGCGCTTATACAATTGTTAAGGAGCCAGTTCTTTAACAGATGATGGCCAGTCTAGGGTATGAAAAGACATTGGCCAAGCTGGGTCAATTGAAGAGATCTTACATAAGGAGGGAATGGAGTTTCTTCTTTGACTGCATTACAAAGACCTTCGCCAACAAATGTTCTAATTTCGATGCAATCCCTATACTCAGTCAACAAATCGGGTATGATCTCATTAATAAAACTGATTTTGATTATGCAAGTGTTATTTTAGGATTTATTGGGGATAGGATGACAGAAGATAGGAATACTGTCTATTTTTCTAGATTCTGTCATCTTATCTATAATGTTTGTTGTTCTGATAAGCCCCAATTAGTTAGTGAATTAATTCCACCATTTAGACTAGCTAAAAGAGCTTTTAATGAATTATTATCTACCTGATAATAAGAAGGCTGTATTAAGACCCCTCCAAATTCCTTTATCTGTCAAACAAGCCTTAATAATCTATGATTCAGTTACATACACTGCACTATATCCTGGTGTCCAACCATCTAAACCTCAATCATCAGCACCTACCACCACTACACAAAGACCTCAAACTTCTCAACCACAACAACAACCAACTATTAGAACATATTTCAAACCATCAACTCAATCATCTCAACCTGAATCATCAGCACATACCATCAGATCTTCATCTTCCAGAACAAAGAGGACAAAGTATATTCCTCACCCTCCACAAAAGAGAAGGAAGATGATTCTCAGAGATGAATCTGATAGTGATGAGGACACACTTGAAGCACAGGTTCATGCATCAAAACCTGTGATAATTCAAGCTGAGAATATTACTTCTCATAAAGAAACATCAGCTCAAAGTTCTGATACTTTAAAAAGAAGAAATTTGTAAGTTCTGTTGCTGCTGAAGCAACTCCTTCATTGGTAAGGAGATTGAAGAAAATGAAGGCTAGGAGGTATTTGGCTAAGGCTTGATCAGAAGATACTGAAGAAGCTGAGGAAGGGGATCAGGAATCTCTGATCTCACAAGAACCAATTATCATTGAAGCCCTTCCAGCTCAAGCCAAAGACACTGCTACTGCTACAGTGGTTACCCCTCATGTCTCTACTATTAAAGCTACTATTGATGCTAAAGAACAACATGAAAACTGTAACACCCCCAGATCCGGGGTCGGGGATCCGGGTTGTCACGGTCTTTCTTTCCACAATATCACTTCACTTAATTAATAATAAATAACCTTATGCTGTGACCCCACACTAACGCACACCACAACCCGTTATAGTCTCAGAGATGAAATTAAAATAAGTACAAGTCTTTGAATCCACAATTTAAAAGTTGTTACAACCCAAAATGATTACTTGATAAATTTACAGTTAATTGCCATTATCTGCCACAAGTTATAATTATACATAATTGATTCTCAAAAGTAGATGGTCTGATCTACAATAGATCTACCTCTGCAGCTATAGCAGCTACAACATCAACGGGAAGACGCGGGACGCTTCCCACGCGCTTGCGCTGGGTCTGCTGGAGTCTGGCCATCTTTCCTAACTGTTGTTGTGTGATGAAGAAATAAAGCAAGGGTGAGCAGCAAACCCACCAAAATAATATGTATAATGATTTACAATATATGAGCCTACTCATAATACTCATGAAAGTCTTGGTCAAAAGAAATGAACCAAGTTTGATATCTTAATGCGATGAAGTCGCAAAATATTCATTATATATACATATATACTTTTCAAAATATTGGAAGTCCTCTTCCATGCATAATATACACAAAGTCCCAGTGTATAACTGTATAAAAAAAATATCGTTGCAAGGTGATCTCATATATCTAACCTTGTCTCAACGTTTTTCTGAAAATCTTTGTCATTCATAAGATAATTATTAATTAGATATAAGTTTAAAAGATGAGGTTACCAAATACCCCAATATACTTATATCTTTCCCAATACTACTTGAACTACCACCGTTCAAGTTATAATCAGTTTCAAAAGTTCATCACATAGATGAGACTACAAGACAAGATTTGAATAGATTCAATCTTTGAAATATTATTGAATGAAAAAGTTATGAGATACTTTATTTAGTCCCGATATATATATCCACATATATATATCTCTAAAACATTTCCTGGAACCTCTGTTATGTAAAGTATGAACAGAGTTGCAATATCCAATGAATTTGGAAGGAAAAGAAAACCTTTGGCATAAACCAGATATCTTGCTGATCAGGCAAAGATACCCATAAGTAACCTTTTCTACTAGTAGATGGACGAATTCCCCACTGGTCATCACCCTGGCCGCATTAGGACCTATGCTGGACTGCCACTCAGCCACTTATGCATTTGATGGACTCCCACTGAGCCACTTACACTATCATGGATGCCCACTGAGCCCATGTTGCTTATGCCGACTCAATAGATGGACTTACTTCCCGAACGTTGGGTAAGTAATCAATTCATTTACCAAAACTGCAACCTTGTTGCGAATATAAAATACACCACAGAGCCGGATTCCCCAGGTTTTGAACGAGTATTTAAATCCCCTTTAAAAGGAAGATCTTAAATATAAAAATGAGTTTTGGGATCCGCTCTAACTTTTAAAAATCATTTTGAAGACTCGAAAACACTTTAAAGAGTGTTTGGAGTAAAGCTGATTTAATGAAGTAAATCAGTCCCCAGAATATTTAGAAAATGACTGAATATTATTATTTAATTAATATTCCCATAAAGAATAATCTTTTATAAAATAATTGAAGTAGAAGTTTTAAAACTTATACTTGAAACGAGTATTAAATAACCAAAGATATACTTATATGAAAGTATTATCTTTATTTGAATAATCGAAAATATGTTTGATTATTAACACCTTATTCTTTAATAAAATAAAGAATATATTTCAGCAAATAATCGGAGTCATAGATCCTCAAATGAATATTCAAATAATATTCATTAAATAATATAAACTGAGTTATAAGCCTTCGAATGAATATTCAAATAATATTCAGATAAATAAATAAAAGGAGTCATACGCCTTCGAATAATATTCAAAATAATATTCATTAATAAAGTAAAAGGAGTCATACGCCTTCGAATAATATTCAAAATAATATTCATTAATAAAGTAAAAGAAGTCATAAGTCCTCGAATGAATATTCAAAATAATATTCAATAATAAAATAAAGTTAAAGTTATCGAATAAACCTTATTCGATTAATAATTTTAAAAACTATATCCATATATATATATAAATAAATATATATATATATAATATACTCGGGAACATCGACTCCCGGTTTAGAAATATGTTCACCTTTTATCCCCTATACTAAGGGTATACGCAACTACTTGCTTATTTCTAGCATAGGTATTATGCAACTATAAGCATTGAAATCAACAGATAGATAACCAGATTACGAAACAGACATGCATATATACTATATTAGCATGCTCCAATATATCGCAAAATTTGCTAATAACAATCATGCAATATCACAAGATAATGCATATACATATATTTACATCACAGCAACAGTATAACGGGTAGAAAACTTGCCTGAGCGACTGGGGGTTACGAATGGCTCGGGACGAGTCTGGTAACCTATAAGCAACAAGTAAGTTGGAATTAAACCAAAGTCACTTGTAAATCTATACTTTAACTAACTTAGACTCTAACGCTCGTTTTGCGCTCACTGATTCGCTTAAGTCACTCGGGTACCCTCGGCTCCACCATTTTTAATAATTTATCCTTTACGAGTTTTAAAGCGATTCCTTCACGAGTGTCTTACCAACTGCCTAACACACTTACCATAAATGTTTCATACATTAATTAACCCTTTTTGGTCTTTAACCTATGTTTCAAAGTAAGGCGAGGGAAAAAGTTTCGTTCGCGAAACGCCGTTACTTGAAACGGTCGTTTCTCCTAAACCGTGCATCGGAATCGAACGTACTACATATCAAAACGAAGCTCATAACATGAGCTATCTAAACATGGCAGTGGTCATAATCTAGCAGGGGGTCCTCGGGTCCTAATGTTATGCACAAAACAGTCTAAAGAAAATCGAACGTTACGACGACTATGTTTACGCGATTACCAATATTTATACCACTCCAATTCTTTACCAATTCACTACAAACCACCCAACCATCATCAATACCTCAAACACAACTTATATCAAGGCAAAGTCAGTCCATAATCTCAAGGTTTTCCAACTTATTCAACCACAAACATGATCTACTAACCATAACTTAAGATTCATTAACCATTAACCAAGATTCATATCCAAAATCACCACAAATCCAACCAAACTATCTAACATACATGGATCTTGCTATACATACATGGATATTTCTATATATACATTAATCCATCCATGAACTCATCAAAACTCAAAGTTCAAACTATAAGTTAAAGGTGAAAGTTGTTTATACCTCCTTGAAGCTTCCTAACACAACCCAAGAGCTTTGAATGCCTAAAAGAACCTTGATCCTTGCTTGTATAACCTTAATCTTTCATAAAAATTCAAGAAAACTAAAGTTATTTCTTGAAGGTTACTATTCACCATCTTCTTCCTTGATTTATTGGAAGAGATTGTGAAGGAATTAGGAGCTTAAACTTATAGCATATCCATATCTATGTACAAGGAAGCTTAGATAATTACCTTGTGATTTAACAATGCTTGGAACTTGATTTTTGAAATTCTTGCCCTTGAAAAAGATGAAAAGCCGAGAGCAAGATGATGAGAATGAAATGATTTTGTGTTTTTTGATTTGTTTGGCTTAGCTTGGTTGCTTTTTGTTTTGTTTTTGGTTAATTACCTTAATAACCTTATATTTGTGTGGTTATAAACCAACCACACCTCCTCCTTCCCTATGTCATGCTTACATCACATTGCTATGTCATCCTCCCTTCCTTGTCCTCTTCTCATTGGTTGGGTGACATCACTTCCTCTAATCCATTTGCTTAACTTCCTAATTGTTTGCCTAATGACCGCTGATCTGTTATACGGTTCGCTTAACTTTCGTTTTCGTTTATCGTTTGAGGGATCATACCCGGGATCTTATTACTTAGGTTCCCTTAACCTTTCTCAATATATTATATTCCTTTTATGATCCTCTCCTATAATCCTTTAATTTAAATCCTTTTTATCCTGTTACCTTATACTCAATTCTCTCCGTATCTTGTGGATTTCCGGGAAAAATCAAAGTGTTCGGAATTGGATTCTGACGATCTTTACATACACTTATATACCACATAGAGTACTAATAATATCCCATAAGATCAATAACAGAACCCCTACATAGCGTGGCATGAAAAGTTTTCTCGTTCAGCAGAAACACTATTCATAAGGGTTTCAAAATTTCTCAAAAATTGGGGTTATTACAGTCTCCCCTCCTTAAAAGGATTCCGTCCCGGAATCAGATAGAAAACAAATGGGGATACTTTCTTAGCATTACACTTTCTAACTCTCGAGTCAATTTTCCCACATTGTGGTTCTACCACCAAACTCTGCCTAGTTTGATAATCCTTCTCCTAAGCACTTGTTCCTTTTCACTCTATAACCCTTCCTGGTTGCTCCATATAGGTTACGTCGGGTTGCATATCTATGCGCTCATATGCCTTTATTTATCTGGCATCCGAATTACACTTCCTTAACATTGATACGTGAAACACGTTATGACTTGCTACCTGTTCGGGGGTAGGGCTAGCTCATATGCTAACTTCCCAAACGTCTTAATATATCCAAGGGTCCAACAAATTGGTGGACTTAGCTTTCCTTTCTTTCCGAACCTCATCAATCCTTTCCAAGGGATACCTATAACATTACTAGGTCCCCTATTTCATACTCTTTATCCTTTCGTGTCAAATCAACATACTTATCATGTCCATCTTGGGCTACTACTAGCCGTCCTCTGATTAGATTTATCATATCCTTGGTCCTTTGGACTACTGCGGGTCCGAGCATCTTGCGCTCTACAACTTCATCCTAACGTAAGGGAGATCGACATTGTCTTCCCTCAAGGATCTCATAAGACGACATCTCGATAGTGACATATGATCTATTGTCGTAAGATAACTCAATCCGAATTAAGTGATCATTCCAAATTCTTTCAAGTCTATTGCCCAGACTCTCATTATAGCTTTTATCATTAGAACTTTTGCTTCTCGGTACCCATTCTTTTCCAGTTCGTAATCACTACTACCTTCCGTTCCTAATATTATACTGGTTATACTTTTGCTCGTTAGCGTTCTATAACCTTTTAATAACCACGTCAACCTTAGTATCACGAATGTGTTCCCATTCCGCATACTACCACCACTTTATTACTCCTTTTTCAGTTGTTTCTATTTTCCAAAATTTGATCAATCAAATAGAAGTAAAGGAATTTGTTGAGAGATCACTATGATCATGAACACTTGTTATATCGCATAGTTAGTACAGAAGGTGGCCAGCCTTTAGTACTTGACAAGCAATTAAACAATAGCTGGTATCCTACTCGGCTTCTATCACACAGATAGATAGTCATTCGGCAATACCTCCCCTTCTGGAAGGGTTGTTCTTCTCAGCTTACACGAAATGAAAAGAAGAGAAAAGAACGAACTGAAGAGAATTGTAGATATGAAAAAAAAATATACTGCCACAAAATATCTGGCTTGGAACCTACCTCTGAACTATAGAGGTTTATCATAGAAGAACAAAACATATATGTATTTATATCAGCATCAAGCATTATAGCCTCGTATTTCCCATGCCTAAATATTTTCGCTATCCCGTCCATCATTCTATGGACCCATGCTCTTCCTCGAGCTTATACACAATTACCTTTGAAACTCCTTCGACATCGAAAATCGAACCTGGGATCTCATTCTAGACATCATCGTTACTTGAATTCTATGCTTGCATCGCAACCTTCCTCGTATAATAATACGACTCTCTATTGATAAGAAAGAATAATAATTCACTAGGTAGATACTCTACTTAATTAGTCTATCAATGATAACTTATACACTACCACGACCCGATTAGTGGTACTCAATCTCAACACCCATTCCAATACAACTCTCACGGTTGTAATCAGCTCAATACTCGCAGAATCATTGCTGCCTTACTATGGTCCACCACTGACCTACTGTCGTCATTCATTTTCCATGAAGTCTTAATAGCTAACCATACGGAGTCCATACATGTCGTATCAAATCCTTCTAAGGAGGTAACATAATCACCATTCATGATTCATGGAGTACACTCCTGATCCTGACATACATACATGACATGAAGCATATAAAATTGCAGAAGAGTTTCAATCAAAGCACCGATAGCAGGTTAATACCATTCTTAATCATACGCCCTAAATAGAGGACTTAAGTCAAAGGTTCGTCTAGTCCTTTTTGAAACATGGTCCTGGCTTATCTCAAGATAGTACCTTCTAAGATAGATAGCCTGCTCATGGCAATTACACGAATTAAACCTTTACCAACTACTATTACGGTTGGGTATTGCACAGTCATCAGAAGGAATGTCAATCTTCCAAACCATAATACAACCTTCATAGCTTTAACCATCATCACTGTATTCCTTTGGCACAAGCGCCTATAATTATCCTCTTACCTTTAAAGTGTCGGCCACCTCTTTGGCCTTTCCTGATAGTAAAATTTCCTTACAGTCAATGTCATTTTAACCACCTCCAAATAAATTTTCTACCTTATTTCAATCACAGCTTATGTGAAAATACTTTTTTTTTTAATATCTGATGAGTAAAAAAAAAATTTCCATTTTTCCATAAGTTATCCCCTCAGTCTTTAGAGGTTAATCACTGTCATGACTGACTCTCAATCATAATTAGAACATCTTTTATCTTAAGTCCTAATTGCCCTGAACAATTTCGACCATTACTGGTTCGATCCATACTTTCTCGTGGTTTAACACGTGCCCCACTTGGCAACATTATAATTACGTCATATTTCCTTTATCAACATTTTTATTCTTGAGAATTTTGAATATTACCTTTCTCCTTGTAAAACCTCTAAGGTTATCCTTCAATCGTTCCTCCTGTATTCCCTAGATACAGGGCATATCAAAATACCATTCACTATTACTAGAACCATTGTCTATATACTTCTGAAAAATTTCTCCACTGATCCTTAAAGGTTATTATTACCTTAATCCTTTCCAATTCATACTGTCAAAACTCATACTATCCCTATTAAGGGTGAAATGCCAACCTTTATGCATTCCCCTAGGATTTGTTTTAAGTTACCGATGTTCTATTCTTAATTCCACCTTTAAAAAGGTACATGCATCCTTTCATGGATAAATCAAGTCATATATCCTTGATAGATTATCTTATTCATCATTCCCACCTCGATAGTAAATGCCTAATTTCACAATAACATCTGTATACAAAATGAGGTTAATCAAAATGGCCTCCAAAAGATAACAACGGTTATCCGCTTTTCTTGCCTAATCTGGTAACGATAACATGGATGTTCTGGAAGATATTGGTCGTGTTCAACGTGAACTTCTTCTTAATAATTCCTTATTTATTTTTGTTGTTTATCTCAACAGTCACCTCAATGTTGGGATATCTTTCATATCTGGCGTCTCCCTTTCTGGGTATCATGCCACCGGTCTTACACTTCACCTTCTTGAAGGTCACTTCCTTCATCCAATTTTCTTAATTTCTTACTTTCTTATCCCCTTAGTCTATCCGCGTCTCATTATTTATCCTTCGAATTATCTCAAGGTTTCCTCGAATCTTCCCAACTTACAGGGGAAAAAATATATGTATCTCTTATGCCCTCAACCATCAATTTTAACTCATGGTGAATCACCCTCATCCTGACGATTACATACTCTTCTATTTCTATTTCTACGAGTCTTTAGGGTTTCCTCATACCAAACTCCCTTATCATTCCTCAAACTCTATTGCTGTTATATTCCTTTCCACTTCAATTTCTTTTTTTTTATTTTCCTTTCTCTTATCATTATTTCATGAACCAACACAACATAAGCATTGATTCCAACATCCCGTCATTCTGGATTCGTGTCCTCAGAACGAATCTTGACAACTTTTACAACTTAGATTCATAATTTTTCATACTCGTCTGCCTTTGTTCTGGCTCTAAAGCTTTTACTCTATCTCTATAACCTTGGGAAGTACTTTCCTGAAAACAATTGACTGAACTTAAATCAGTTTATTATAATCTCTTGCTCCGTGCCTTCCTTGGTCTTTCACCAGCGGGTGGTCTCTCTCTCAGGAGGGTAAGTGATAAAAACAGTCTTTTGAGATTCGTCAATCATTTAGAATCTCAAATGATTCCTATATTTCCTTTAGCCAGGCTCTTGCCTCGACTGGGTCAGCTTGTTCCTTGGAACTCTGAGAGCTTAGCGACTTAAAGGTCATGAAAGAATTTCCTACCGCATTGTTTCCTCAAGGTGGTGGTTGGGGATAATAGTCTAAGTTCTCTTTAGACAGGTCCATGAATTGCCGTATAGGGGTACCATCTCGGGTCTCCTGTCCTTACTCGACTTTTGTTTCCTCAGTCTAAATATTTCTTCCTACTCCCCATAATTGGGGTCATCTTACATAATTTAAATCCTCATTTTCCACTTCATCATGTTATGGGTTCCTTTTGTCTTGGTGGCAACCTCCCTGACTATCACGTTCAGGGTTTGCTCTAACTCTTATTCCTCAAACTAGCTTTCATCTAAGATTTCATCTTTAAGCTCTTAAACCTTTGGAACCCAAATTCTATAGGAATACCTCATTATTCCCTTATCATCTCTCTCGGTATTAATCTCATACCTATTTGTTGGCTCTCTGCCTTCATTCATCACTTTTACTGGCACAATATGTTCTTTTCCAATACTTCGGGCTGTATTGCTATCTCAAACAGCTTTTCGGTACCGGCTCCGGTTACCTTCACTACTATTTCCATTTTCTCAAAATCTCTTATAAACTCTCCAAAAGACATTATCATCTTGAGTCTCTCCTTTTTACTAAGGGCATCAGCCACCATATTGGCTTTCCCCGAATGATAAAGAATCTCCCAATCATAATTCTTGATTAGCTCTAACCGCCTCCTCTGGCGTATGTTGAGCTCTTTCTACGTGAAAATGTACTAGAGCACTTATGGCTTAGGTAATTCTCGCACTTCTCTCTATACAAGTAGTGCCTCCAATCTTTAGGGTAAAACTATTGCCACGAGCCTAAGCTCATGGGCGGGGATATTGAATTTCAAATTCCCTTAATTGTCTTGACGCAGACGTGATTATCTTGCTGTGCTATATAAGAAGCACCCTAATTCCTTATGCGAAGCGTCACTTACAAATCACAAAATCTCATTTTCCATCCGGCAACGCCAACATAGGGAACGTCACTAACCTTTGCTTCGGTTCTTAAAAGTTGTTCTCGCATTTCTCTGTCCATTCGAACTTCTCAGTCTTACGAGTAAGCCGCGTTAAAGGGGGCTACTATCTTTACAAACTTGAACGAACCTCTGGTAGTGACCGGCCAATCCTACCTCTGGTAGTCGACCTAACCATGGTCATCAATTCATCAGTGGTCCTTTATCCATTCTTGTCAGGATCCTCCATGGGATCCTCCTCAGCAACTATCCCTTCTAGGACAACATCCTCAATATCAACATCATCCGGTCCTGCGTTAGGACGCTCTATCGGATCCACAATCCGATCTCCAATTAGTAATAAAACATCATCGCGCTGTTGCTCCTCAACCTCAGGGTTCGGAGTCCCGCTACCATATACGATAACGAACTACGCTCCTATCACGATATTTATAAGGGTTCCCATAAGGGTTTTAACTGTCAGTACTACGTTAGGTAACCCGACTATGAACTTGGCAAGAGTTCTTATTATCTTAGTTAACTTATTATCTTAACGTCCCATCATCTCTGAGGTTTATAACGCTTAGCTCTGATACCATTTCTGTAACACCCCCAGATCCGGGGTCGGGGATCCGGGTCGTCACGGTCTTTCTTTCCACAATATCACTTCACTTAATTAATAATAAATAACCTTATGCTGTGACCCCACACTAACGCACACCACAACCCGTTATAGTCTCAGAGATGAAATTTAAATAAGTACAAGTCTTTGAATCCACAATTTAAAAGTTGTTACAACCCAAAATGATTACTTGATAAATTTACAGTTAATTGCCATTATCTGCCACAAGTTATAATTATACATAATTGATTCTCAAAAGTAGATGGTCTGATCTACAATAGATCTACCTCTGCAGCTATAGCAGCTACAACATCAACGGGAAGACGCGGGACGCTTCCCACGCGCTTGCGCTGGGTCTGCTGGAGTCTGGCCATCTTTCCTAACTGTTGTTGTTTGATGAAGAAATAAAGCAAGGGTGAGCAGCAAGCCCACCAAAATAATATGTATAATGATTTACAATATATGAGCCTACTCATAATACTCATGAAAGTCTTGGTCAAAAGAAATGAACCAAGTTTGATATCTTAATGCGATGAAGTCGCAAAATATTCAGTATATATACATATATACTTTTCAAAATATTGGAAGTCCTCTTCCATGCATAATATACACAAAGTCCCAGTGTATAACTGTATAAAAAAAATATCGTTGCAAGGTGATCTCATATATCTAACCTTGTCTCAACGTTTTTCTGAAAATCTTTGTCATTCATAAGACAATTATTAATTAGATATAAGTTTAAAAGATGAGGTTACCAAATACCCCAATATACTTATATCTTTCCCAATACTACTTGAACTACCACCGTTCAAGTTATAATCAGTTTCAAAAGTTCATCACATAGATGAGACTACAAGACAAGATTTGAATAGATTCAATCTTTGAAATATTATTGAATGAAAAAGTTATGAGATACTTTATTTAGTCCCGATATATATATCCACATATATATATCTCTAAAACATTTCCTGGAACCTCTGTTATGTAAAGTATGAACAGAGTTGCAATATCCAATGAATTTGGAAGGAAAAGAAAACCTTTGGCATAAACCAGATATCTTGCTGATCAGGCAAAGATACCCATAAGTAACCTTTTCTACTAGTAGATGGACGAATTCCCCACTGGTCATCACCCTGGCCGCATTAGGACCTATGCTGGACTGCCACTCAGTCACTTATGCATTTGATGGACTCCCACTGAGCCACTTACACTATCATGGACGCCCACTGAGCCCATGTTGCTTATGCCGACTCAATAGATGGACTTACTTCCCGAACGTTGGGTAAGTAATCAATTCATTTACCAAAACTGCAACCTTGTTGCGAATATAAAATACACCACAGAGCCGGATTCCCCAGGTTTTGAACGAGTATTTAAATCCCCTTTAAAAGGAAGATCTTAAATATAAAAATGAGTTTTGGGATCCGCTCTAACTTTTAAAAATCATTTTGAAGACTCGAAAACACTTTAAAGAGTGTTTGGAGTAAAGCTGATTTAATGAAGTAAATCAGTCCCCAGAATATTTAGAAAATGACTGAATATTATTATTTAATTAATATTCCCATAAAGAATAATCTTTTATAAAAATAATTGAAGTAGAAGTTTTAAAACTTATACTTGAAACGAGTATTAAATAACCAAAGATATACTTATATGAAAGTATTATCTTTATTTGAATAATCGAAAATATGTTTGATTATTAACACCTTATTCTTTAATAAAATAAAGAATATATTTCAGCAAATAATCGGAGTCATAGATCCTCAAATGAATATTCAAATAATATTCATTAAATAATATAAACTGAGTCATAAGCCTTCGAATGAATATTCAAATAATATTCAGATAAATAAATAAAAGGAGTCATACGCCTTCGAATAATATTCAAAATAATATTCATTAATAAAGTAAAAGGAGTCATACGCCTTCGAATAATATTCAAAATAATATTCATTAATAAAGTAAAAGGAGTCATAAGTCCTCGAATGAATATTCAAAATAATATTCAATAATAAAATAAAGTTAAAGTTATCGAATAAACCTTATTCGATTAATAGTTTTAAAAACTATATCCATATATATATATATAAATAAATATATATATATATAATATACTCGGGAACATCGACTCCCGGTTTAGAAATATGTTCACCTTTTATCCCCTATACTAAGGGTATACGCAACTACTTGCTTATTTCTAGCATAGGTATTATGCAACTATAAGCATTGAAATCAACAGATAGATAACCAGATTACGAAACAGACATGCATATATACTATATTAGCATGCTCCAATATATCGCAAAATTTGCTAATAACAATCATGCAATATCACAAGATAATGCATATACATATATTTACATCACAGCAACAGTATAACGGGTAGAAAACTTGCCTGAGCGACTGGGGGTTACGAATGGCTCGGGACGAGTCTGGTAACCTATAAGCAACAAGTAAGTTGGAATTAAACCAAAGTCACTTGTAAATCTATACTTTAACTAACTTAGACTCTAACGCTCGTTTTGCGCTCACTGATTCGCTTAAGTCACTCGGGTACCCTCGGCTCCACCATTTTTAATAATTTAACCTTTACGAGTTTTAAAGCGATTCCTTCGCGAGTGTCTTACTAACTGCCTAACACACTTACCATAAATGTTTCATACATTAATTAACCCTTTTTGGTCTTTAACCTATGTTTCAAAGTAAGGCGAGGGAAAAAGTTTCGTTCGCGAAACGCCGTTACTTGAAACGGTCGTTTCTCCTAAACCGTGCATCGGAATCGAACGTACTACATATCAAAACGAAGCTCGTAACATGAGCTATCTAAACATGGCAGTAGTCATAATCTAGCAGGGGGTCCTCGGGTCCTAATGTTATGCACAAAACAGTCTAAAGAAAATCGGACGTTACGACGGCTATGTTTACGCGATTACCAATATTTATACCACTCCAATTCTTTACCAATTCACTACAAACCACCCAACCATCATCAATACCTCAAACACAACTTATATCAAGGCAAAGTCAGTCCATAATCTCAAGGTTTTCCAACTTATTCAACCACAAACATGATCTACTAACCATAACTTAAGATTCATTAACCATTAACCAAGATTCATATCCAAAATCACCACAAATCCAACCAAACTATCTAACATACATGGATCTTGCTATACATACATGGATATTTCTATATATACATTAATCCATCCATGAACTCATCAAAACTCAAAGTTCAAACTATAAGTTAAAGGTGAAAGTTGTTTATACCTCCTTGAAGCTTCCTAACACAACCCAAGAGCTTTGAATGCCTAAAAGAACCTTGATCCTTGCTTGTATAACCTTAATCTTTCATAAAAATTCAAGAAAACTAATGTTATTTCTTGAAGGTTACTATTCACCATCTTCTTCCTTGATTTATTGGAAGAGATTGTGAAGGAATTAGGAGCTTAAACTTATAACATATCCATATCTATGTACAAGGAAACTTAGATAATTACCTTGTGATTTAACAATGCTTGGAACTTGATTTTTGAAATTCTTGCCCTTGAAAAAGATGAAAAGCCGAGAGCAAGATGATGAGAATGAAATGATTTTGTGTTTTTTGATTTGTTTGGCTTAGCTTGGTTGCTTTTTGTTTTGTTTTTGGTTAATTACCTTAATAACCTTATATTTGTGTGGTTATAAACCAACCACACCTCCTCCTTCCCTATGTCATGCTTACATCACATTGCTATGTCATCCTCCCTTCCTTGTCCTCTTCTCATTGGTTGGGTGACATCACTTCCTCTAATCCATTTGCTTAACTTCCTAATTGTTTGCCTAATGACCGCTGATCTGTTATACGGTTCGCTTAACTTTCGTTTTTGTTTATCGTTTGAGGGATCATACCCGGGATCTTATTACTTAGGTTCCCTTAACCTTTCTCAATATATTATATTCCTTTTATGATCCTCTCCTATAATCCTTTAATTTAAATCCTTTTTATCCTGTTACCTTATACTCAATTCTCTCCGTATCTTGTGGATTTCCGGGAAAAATCAAAGTGTTCGGAATTGGATTCTGACGATCTTTACATACACTTATATACCACATAGAGTACTAATAATATCCCATAAGATCAATAACAGAACCCCTACATAGCGTGGCATGAAAAGTTTTCTCGTTCAGCAGAAACACTATTCATAAGGGTTTCAAAATTTCTCAAAAATTGGGGTTATTACAAAAACTCTGAGATAGATATTCACAATTTGAATATACCAAATGTTCTCTATCTGGAAGCTCCATCTACAGAAGCTCAGCCATCTGCAATCAACTCTCCAATTTTAAATGCTGAGATACCATCTACACCAACCACACCAACTCTGGAGATAAATTCTGATGCTCAGAATTTAAATGAAGTTGTTCCTGAATCTCCAGTTGCTTCACACACTGTTGTGCTGTCAGAACATAATGAGTCTTCCTCAAGTTCTGAAGACAGTGTTTCTGTTGAGACTCCAGTTCCCATACTAGGCAAGGAAGCATTGGTGAAGAAATTTGTTGAAAAGGAAGCACCTATTCCTTGGGAGGATACTCACAGAGGTGTGGAGTGGACCAAGAAGTGGAATGAATCAGATTTTATTCCAAGCCCTAAAATTCTGACAGAGCATATTGCTAAAGCTGATGAGTTGCTCACAAATGCTGATTTCAAGACACAACTCAAGATCACAGCTCTGTCTACCAAACATCTTCAAGGTCTACATTCTTCTACTCATGAAAAGGTTGATACACTAAAGGAATATGCTGATAAGCTAGATCTACAGATCAAGCTTGACAAGAACAGATATGTCAGACTTACTCTTGAGAAAATTGAAGCCATTGGGAAGATTCAAGAGAAGCAACAGGCTCAAATTGATGAGGTTCTGGCTAACTAAGCTTCTCAGAAAGCTCAAATGGATGAAATCCAATCTTTAGTTGAACTTCTTCTCTCTCTCTCTCTCTCTTACTTCCTGATGATGCCAAAAAGGGGGAGAAGGTACTTAAGTCCAAATGCTTACCTACTCAAATACTGAAGAAAAAGGATGATAAAGGTGATGACCAGGGAAACTCTGATAAGAGTAGAAGTCAAGGAAAAGTTCAAGAAAAATCTTCTACACAGAACAAGTCAAGTTCTGATGCTGTGAATGCTAAAAGTCTGAAGTCAAGTTCTGATAAACAAAGTCTGATGTCAAGTTCTGATATTCTGATTCAGTCAGGATCTAAAGACTCTCAGAAGTTTTTACAAACTCTGAAGCTAAAAGGGAAGCAGACTACTGTTTATTACAAAGATCCTAAAAAATACACACTTGATGAGGAGATAGCTAGAAGATTATTTCTGAAACAAAATCCAGGAATGGATTTGGAAACTCTCAAGGAGGAAAAAGCTAGATTTGCAGCTGAGAAGACAAATCTTAAGTCTAAAGCTTCTGATGCAAAGAAACCTTGAAGGCCTAAGGAAAAAGGCATTATGATCAGGGAAAAGTCAAATTCTGAGACTTCAAATTCCAAGACTAGATCACAAACTGAGATTGATCCTAAGTCAAAAGGAAAAGAGAAGGTTGGTGAACCTTTAAAGATTGAGAAAAAGATAAGTTCACCCGTTCCAGTCTATCAAACTACAATGCATGATGATGATTTGATAGAAGATGAAAATGTTCAAATTCTGAAGAGAAGAAAGATAATTGAAGAATCTAAAACAACCTCTGACACTGCTCAAGTTGTTCAGAATGAAGAACAACAATTTACAGAAGAAACATCAAATTCTGATCAAGTTGATTTGAAAAAGATGACAATTGCTGATAAGAAGAAGCTGTTATGGAAGAAATCTACTCCAGTTGAACCAAAATCCAATCTTATGATTAATCAACTCGCAACGTTTGGGTTGAGAGCCAAGCAACCTAGAGATAGAGCTGGATTAGGTTCTGATGAAGAGAAGATACAAATAGGAGTAGAAGTTACTCTAAGAGATCCTTTCATGTTGACAGACAAACTATATGAACAAATCAAATAAAAGCACCTTGACAAAGTGTTGTCTGCTCAAAATGTGATAGATGCTCATGATAAGGATAATCTAAAGGAGAAATTGATCTTATTTCTCAATGATGGACTAACTTACAGACTAGGTGATACTGATGTGCTAAAGAAGTCTGTCAGAGAGCTTCAACATAATCACTATCTTCTGGATGTAAAATCTGATGTTACAAGAAGATGGTCATAATACATTTTGAAGGCTATAAGAGATCTACTTAGAATCTCTGGTACAAAGACTTTTCAGTATATACCAATGATTACTGAAGGTGATGGAAGAGAAATTCCTATGCTGAAGAATTATGCTAAAGTGGGAGTTATTCTGAAAGGAAGATGCTTATGTTATAATGAAAACTCTTCACATCCTAGAGTTATCAGACTTGGTGATGGAATTGAAAGAACATCGATTCAAGCTCTCAGAACAGCCATTTATCAAATTGGTGATAGTAAAGATGAAGAACTGATGCAGGTCAAAGCACAGTTAGTTGAAGTTCTGAGAAAAGCTGAAGATAAGCTGGTAAAAGATTTTGTTAAGAATCATTATGGATTCAGATTGATCCAGTGATGTTGGTAAAGCTACAAGGACTGTAAGTTGTAGTTAATAGTCTTATTAAACTCTCATTGCATTTGAACTTAAATGTTTAGTTTTTAAATCTTAACAAACAAGAAATATCAGTACTTACTGGAATCAGTACTTACTGGAAGTCAGAACTTGAGGATATCAGAACTTAGGTTATCAGAAGATAAATATCATAAGATAGATATCAGAACTTAAGTACGGGAGGACTTACAGTTAAGGAAGGAAGTTGATTTACAGGATAGAAGATCGAGACTAATACAAAAGAAAATATGCATAGAAAGAGTTAGAAGATAAGAAGACTTGTATAAGATATATGATTGATATATTTTAGGAGACAGAATTATATTCCATATCAATTAGAAGTTATCTTATAACTGTGTATTATATAAACACAGACATAGGTTTACACTATATGTGTTATCATTATCGAGAAGATCATACATTGTAACCTAGCAGCTCTCGTGATATTTGTTCATCACTGAGAGAGAACAGTTCCATTGTAACAGAGTTTATTATATTGATTATATCCGTTTACTATTACTTGTGTTTGAAATCAATTTGATTGTATTAAACACTGTATTCAACCCCCTTCTACAGTGTTGTGTGACCTAACATAGCATCTATCTAATTTTGGTCCAAACTTGTTAAAGTCTAAATGTTTTACAAACGCTTCACGTTCCCAAATTTTCATAAATGATATGATATGACGTTTATCACTCTATATCTCATATGGGGAATATTGAACTGCTTTAGTCGAAACTTGGTTAAGTGTATATGTAGCTGTTTCTATAGCATAACCCCAGAAACTGAATGGAAGATCTGCTTGACTTATCATCAATCACACTATGTCCAACAAGGTACGATTTCTCCTCTCAGAATCTCTATTCCATTGAGGTGTTTCAGAAGGAGTAAGTTATGATACAATATCACACTCTTGCAAGAAACTCTTGAATTTGAGGCGTAAGTATTCTCCTCTACGATCTGATCGTAAAACTTTTATATTTTTCCCTTGTTTGCTTTTGTACTTCGGCCTTATATTCTTTGAACATTTTAAAAGAATCGGATTTGTTCTTCATAAGAACCAGGTATCCATATCTACTGAAATCATCAGTAAATGTTATGAAGTAGTATAAGCCACCCATTGCCATCATACGCATTCGACCACATACATGATTATGAATAATTCCTAATCGTTCGGTGGCCCTTTCACCTGATCAGGAAAAAGAAGCGTTATTCATTTTGCCAATGAGACAAAGTTCGCATCTTCTGTATGATTCAAAGTCAAACTTATCGAAGTATCCATATATATGTAACTCAGAAATGTGTTTCTCATTAATATGGCTTAACGACAATGCTAGAGGTAATGTTTGATTTGAGTCATCTTAGAATATATAAATTGTTAACTAATTATGCAATATTATAAGCCTTATCATTAAAATAGAATAAACAACTATTGTTAATTTAATTAAAATGAAAACCTTTCTTGTCCAGACAAGAAATTGATTTAATGTATCCTCTAAACCCATGCACATAATAACAATTTATCAAGTTCTCAATCTCGCCTTATGGGCAAACTTAGGTATCGAGTTCCTTCAACTAGAGCAACAACTTTTGCTCCAATTCTATCCCAATACCTGAAGCTTGACCATTGTCGGTCTTCTTCTTTAGATCTTCCAAACAAGCTTGATAATTTAACTTCTAATCATCCAGTTATTTCCACAGAAGTGACAACCATCTCCTTTAGCAACACCATTACCAGGCTTCAAAATCCCTTTGGGATTGGACTTTGGTTTGGCACCGAATAAGATCAAATCTTCACCTTGCCTGTCCACTTTCCTTTCCCATTTGCATTCCATGTGTACACCATTAATATGGTGCCTTTACAGTGTTATTTTTAGCAGTTCTAAACATGCCTAACAACCCAGTGAGTGTTTAGTCTATCTCATTCCTTTTGTTCTTAACAAACTAAGAATAGAAGTTGTTCAAAGATTGTTTGATCAAATCAAGATGATTCTCTAGACTATTCTTGAAACCCAAAAATATCAAGGTACATATACCTATCATCTTTAGAACATATGGTCCAACCGGATATCATTATCCCATTAATGCAACAGTATGGTGCCTTATTATTGTCAAATCTTTTTGACGAGCCTATCCTTCAAACAACTTTAAAGGTGCTCAATCATATTATAAGCATCATTATGCTCATATTGCTTCTATAGCTCAGCACTCATAATTACAAGCATGAGACATGAAACATCAGTTGCATAATCAATTTGCTTCTGGTAAGCATTTTGTTCAGCACATGTTTCACTCTCAGCTAGAAGAAATAAGGGAGGGGTTTGAGTAACATCCTTGAACCTGATGACAATCCTCAAGTTCCCATGTCAATTGAGGAAATTATTTCATGTCAGCTTGTCCTTCTCAAGGATTATTACATAGAGAAGTTATTTATGTTATTTGTCATTTGATATCTATAATATTAAAAGTGCATAAAATGAATTAGTCTACAGATGATCATTATATTATTTCAAGTGATTATTCATATATATATTCACAATATATATCTCCCACTATTTTTATCAAATCAATAGCCCTAACTATTAATTCAGAAAGAATATCTTTTATATCCTTTCTAGTGAGCCAAGATCCATATTTCACCATGTGTTAGGTCAGCTTTGGCTTTTCTCCTAAAACATGATTATTTAGGTAGACAACATTTGTCAGTTATATCAACTATATAACTCTTGGATAGCTTGGATGAACAACATTTGTTCATATATATTTAATAAATCTCGCCAAACTCTATGCCTCTAAGTTCACAATCCTATTGTGGTAACTTAGTTAAGTCAAACCCAATAGTCAAAAAGTATCAATATACTTCAACACATCTCCCACGATAGATGGGAGTACTTCGCTTTGGCGAACCCACTCCATATCGATCTAGGGGTTAACGCATTGGACTCATTGGAAGGCATCTGATCAACTTAATATTAACTTTAGGGTTTCATTAATTTTAAAACGATCATGATCCCATCATAAAGAGATTCCCAATTTTTCCTTAAATAAAATACTTCAAATCAATATTCGTCAATGGTTTGATTTCCAGGTAGTGAAGGGGTCACAACGGTCTCGCTTAAAACCCACAACCTTACAAGTTCAATGAACTTGCTTTTGACAAAATTGCCCCATGTCAGAAACAAAGAAAATTTGTATTTTATTTCGTGTTTCATAAACATGAGAATCTCATAATCGTTTGTTCATTTTAAAATCTTGAGTCGTTACAGATTTTATCTTGTTTATCAAGCATGGAATGGGTGTCATATCTAATATATACATCATTAATCTAATTAAGCATGCATCTTTATAAACTACTCTACACTTACATTCATCATATGCGTATATATATGTAAAGTGCGCTAAATTAAATGTGGTTGGTTATGTCTTCATCCTATGTGATCTTTATCAAGCTAATGACAAAGATCTAGGTCAATCTAAGGTGAAAAATAAATACAGGCTAACTATTACATGTCTTCTTTCTTGTATTGCTTCCTTGGATGGCCTCCATGTGGGACTACCCTTCCTTGATCTTCAAATCTTCATGTCTTCGTGTATATTATGAGAATGAAATATAAAACTAATCTAATGAACTTACAAGAAGAACTCGAGTTACATTCAAAATTTAATAATTAAAAGATCGAATGACATGCAAGCCGTATTTAAAAAACCAAAACCATTAACCTAAGGTCATAAGCCATAACCATCCACCATGCTCAATTAACACATAAAAACATGTTAGAATACATAATCTGATCTTAACACCCATCATGATCTAATCATAAAAACCAAATATCGAAAAAATTAGAAAATTCGAAATTAAATCTGATAACATTAATCACAGATTACAAGGCCTAGACGACGTCAAACACCTTACAGATCAGTCAAAATCGGAAACCAGGCCCAGATTTCAGCAAATCCGCTGCATCCAATTCAGAATCGTATCAAATATGATTTATATAATAAGAACAAACATAAAACATATATATATATATCAGTATATATACAGATTAGATAATCATCATATGATTATACAACTCTCATGAATATCATATATTCAAAACATATACATACATAAGCATATATAAACATAGCAACATGTAGAAATACAAAATCGCATACATAACAGTCATGGAGTATTGTATACATGTTATCATCATAAAACCGGTAAACACATAAATGAATTAAACACTTTTCGCAAGTAACTCTGATACCATTGAAGGGTTTCGAAACCCACCGCAGGATCCATGCGAAAAATAGATATTTAATTCATAAATCGAATTATTTACCTTAAGAAGCTTACAAATTGGTTGATTGACGAAGATCCAAAGATTTTTCAATCACTACGCATCCCGCCCTCACGATCTACGCTCTATCGGTATCCACACGAATGCCTGAACTCAGGGATTGGATGTGTACTAGCACAAACTCATTTCTTCTTGCTTTCTCCATCTTCTCTCTTGGTGGCTAGGGTTTTAGTAAAAGTCTTATCTTAAAATCAGCCACAAGAGATATTATATAGAGAGCAGAAAAATGAATTATAACTCTTAACTAATTAGGAGTTATTATTAATTCAAAATTCCCATTTATATAATAATTAAGTCGCACTTAATTATTTAACAACTGAATTTTATATTTAATATTAGTAATTCGAATATTATTTTTAATCTAATTAATTAAGTCATACTTAATTAATATTATATATAATTCGAATTATTTTAATATAATTTAAATCCAATTTAAATTAAATAATCTTTCAAGCATTCTTTGTGTGTGACCCTATAGGTTATTATTACGTTGGCAGCGAATTTTAAATCTAATTTAAAATCATAAATAATAAGCGACATCTAGTAATACATCATTGCTACCCAAGTAATAATAATTCAATCGGTGATCGATTTAATCTTTCGTGAATAATGTACAATATAATATAATCCCCTTAACCACATATTATAGATTAAACTAGAGGCATGTAATGTGTCATCCTCGTCAATGTTTAATCCAGGTTTCCTTGATCAATAAGTAGACTATCATATCAAATAAAAATTTGAGCGTGACCACGTATTTCATAGTCTAGCTCACACAAGAGACCAATAATATCACTCCTAAAATTAAGAGGGTTAAATCATTTCTAGATCATTCATATTTCTCATTTGATTCATAATATACCCGAAATACACTTTTATCATTACCCGATCAAAGGTAACTTTCAATGTAATCAAAGTACATCAATTATCGTATAAAAATATAATGATTTCAAGTCTAAGGACCATTACATCGTTATCACGGTGAGAATTACTTATGACACAACATACATGTAGAATATCACATTCGGTCTGTACAACACCATGTACATATACATATGTCTGTGTTTTTTATTTTAGTATCACCATACCTATAATCAATGAGATGTGATCATCAGTCAACAAACACACCAGTCTTAATGCATTATTATTGTCCCTTAATAATACTTGACTAGGGACCTTTAGGAATATTTTTACTATTCTCATAATCTCATTTCTAAATCATGTACTTAGAGGTATAGAATTCATATTATATTCCAAGGACATTTATTAATCTAATATTTATATCGTAATAAATTAAGAATTAATAAATTATAAAATTAATAATAGATAGAACATAAATATTAATAATCCAAATATCTTAAACTAAAATATCATAATGTTGTCTCTAGGACACAAACACTAACATGTACTTGGGCTTAGAGGTTTGGGTATTTTGAGATATTGTTTGGCTAGGTGTTTGTATTTGGAATGGCAAGGTTTTGAATGTTTGGGTTAATGGTATCTTCTTTGTATCTCTCTCATCTCCTGCATCTTTCTTCCTTTTCTTGCTATCATCTTTACCCTTATTTTCATCCTTCCCTTTCTTCTTGTCATCCACATGACTATCACTGCCTTTGCTTGATTGAATTGGATTTGAGCCAGAAGATTTATGCTCATCTTTTTTCTGCTCATCATCATCCAAGTCATCATCTTTTTGATTGATTTGTGTCCTTGGTAGCATGGATTCAGCATTCTTCAAATACTTGGCAAAAAATTTAATCATCTCCACATCCTCATGAGTTTTGTTCCTCTTTGTCTTCAACTCATTCTCCAAAGTCATTATCAACTTTTTATTTCCCATGATACAGCGTTTGGGTATTTGGAAGTGTTTGCTTCTTTTAGTGTTGGGGCACATATAGTTCACTCATTTGCTTGCCTGTAGATAGGTTTCAAGAAAAGCACCTATTGTCCATTTTTAAGCTCATGCAGCAAAAGAGTGTCCTCTCGACTCATCACTTTGACTTTGTTGATGTATCTGTCCAGCTCAGATGCCCTTCTTGATTGTAGGAAAGAAAGGGACACCTTCATACACCTGTCAACTCTTAAGTCATTGACATTCACAACCACCCTCTTTTCTCTGAAATTTTGTCTTGTCACTAGCACCACCCTCGAGAAATAGATATTTAGCATTTTTGTATGTAAAATGATTGAAGTTGAGGGAGACTCTCAGGGCTTCTTGAAACTAAGCAAACTTCATGTCAAAGCAAGGGTCTTCAGCTTTCATCTTGAGTCTTTCAAGTCCAATATCATCTTCACTTTTGCTTGATAGTTGGCTGGATTTTAGCTTGGGCTCCATCATCTCCCCCTCAGGCTTGGTAGCAGGCAAGGTTGACTGTTGAGGGATCTGGGCCCTTACCATTTGAGGTGTTTCTTGAAGGGGTAAATTCAAAGCACCCATAATAGCTCCAAATGACACATTGGTCTGCATCTAAAAATACTTTTGAGAGTCTATTAGGGACTTGATGTCCTGCTGTTGACTTTGTACCATATTGGAAGTGAGTTGGAAGACTTGAGTTGTGAGAGATGTATTTGAAGCTTGTAGTTATGTGGCTTGATGTTGGAGAGCTTGTATTTGAAGATTTGTTGAAGTGGAGGGAACTAGATGTGAGCTTGTGGAAGGAGATGTACCAAGACTGTCGAGCATTGCATTCTTGACTTCCTCGATTACTAATGCAGATGGTTCAAATATTTCTTTGTATAGATGCTCTAACTTGACTTTGTTTTCTTTATTGTGGTGATTTAGTATTGAATCATATTGTGCAGTGCAATGAAGGATTTCTTTAGCTTCTAGATACTCTTTTCAATAGGAGTGAGTGGGAGAGCTTGATGTTTGTCTGAGAACTTGATGTATTTAATTTTTATCTCATTTAATGTAGGCATCAGTTCATTAATTCTCTTGTTCATCATCTCCTTGACTTCACCTTGATGACCATCCAAAGTCTATTCAATAGCCTTGCCAATATAATTGAAGGCTCTGAGCTGAGCTTTGTAGACCTCTGTAATGGCATCATACACTTCATGTGGAGTGAGCACCTCAACATTGCTTCCAAGGATTGTAATGTAATCTTCCCTAAACCTTGTAAGTGCCTCCTCCATGTGAATAAAAAATGTCTTGGAAATTCTGGCATCCACATTTCCATCTCTATCAGCTTCATCCATAATCGTTTCTTGTTGTCATCCACAGTTTGAGTTGGTGTTTTCGTATCTTGCAGTCGTTTGGATAAGATATATGGTGATTGTTTAGAAGTTAAAGGGTGATTCGGGTTGGTTGACGTTGATGGTATAGAAGGTGAAATTGTACTTGTGATGGGAGTCAAAGTTGAATTCATAGTGGGAGTTGTAGTTATGACAGTATGTTGTTCACTAGGTGGGTGAACCTCCATTTAATTTGCAGGGGATTTGACCAGGTTATTGTCATGTACCATGGCCTCAAACCCTTGTTCCTCTTGTAGGACACTGGCACTAGAATGTGCTTGTGTACTTATCTCCCCAATAGTTGGATCATTGGCAATTGAACTCCTAGCTTCAATTGTCAAAGCAATTTCAGCTAGGGTTTTAGGGGAGTTATTTCTTCATGAGAAACCTCCAATTGAACTGGAGAGGATTTGAGTAGCTCCCTTTCAAGAGTACTACCCTCAAACCTATTAGTCTGTGAAGACTGTTGTGCATATGAAGGTGCATTGGAAACTTGCACAGGGTCTTCAATTAAAACTAATGAAACCTCTGTGTTTGTGATGGGGTCATCAAGGTCTGCCATAGCGTGTAGCCTCTCACCATCTAAAGGTTATTTCTGAGTGATTATCACAGTTTCATGAACTGTGTCACTTGATTTTGATAGGGGTTGAGAAGATCATTCAATCCCTTCATTAAAATCTGAAGAAATTTTAGAGATAAGATTTATGAGCTCAGGCATGACTGTTGGAAACTCCCCCTGAATAAATGAGGGAGTTTAAATTGATGTGCCCTCTAAGTGTGTGCCAACCAATTTACTTCTTTTACCCTCTTGAGAGTGCTCAAGAGGGGGTGCAGACACATTACAAGATGCATTGGGGAGAATGCTTGATTCAATAGTGACACCTTGTTAAGAAGGTGCCACTAGAGTCTGTTTAGGACCCTGTGTTACAACTGCATCTTTTTAGAAGATGCAAAGGTGGTCACTTGAATGGTCAGCTCTTTGCTTTTTTGGCTATTTGACCAAGGGTGACTCAATTTCTGTTTTATGCTAACCACTTTCACTAACTTCTAGGGTTGGTTGCTTCCTTTTCTTTTTACTAACACCATCCTCTGAGAGGATGAAGCCGTTGGTTGACTACCAGCTAATGGTTTTGAAGGAATGGCTACAGCTGTGGTAGGCTTCTGTGAATGTTCTTGCATTTGTGCTACTGCAGGACCAGGTGCCATAGTTGAACTAGAAAATTAAAGTGCTTCTCATGTCAGGCATTGGGTAAGGGTAAGTCTTAAATTTCTCCAACATAAATTTGGTGACATTCAGACTTACCTTTACCTGATTCTTTGTGTTAAGTGTGCCAAATAAAATTTTGGATACTTGTTTACACATGCCTACATGATTGATATCTATTCCTTCAGTCAAGTGTATGTCATGCACTTTGTAATTTAAACCATACATAATAAACCTAGGGAAAAAGATGTATTAACCGCTACTTATCAAATGCAGTGTGAGCCTTGTGTTGAGCTCTCCCAGAATGAGGCTTCCAACATCAATGTGCTTGTCATATGCCATGGAGTAGACAAGCTTCTGCACCATATTGGAGATATTGCCAAAGCCTGTCTTCCTACATGTGAAGGCTCTAATCACTATGTCAAACACAAATGACCATTCTTTTCTTAAATAATTCTCTTTGAGACTGGCCAAATCTATCTCGTTTGCATAGTGAATGAAGTCCATAATTTTTGATATTTCTTCAGAGCTAAGAGCTACACCCATCTTCTCTGTAGGGATTCCCAGTACCTTGTTTAGATCAGCAACATTGAATTCCACTATAAACCCTTTGATTTTGCAATTTACCACCAGTTTTATCACTTGATTGTCATCTTCATGAGAGGAAATTACAGCACTATTCCATAACTCATTCAAAACATCCAAGTACAACACACAGTTTATTGTTAGTGCCCACACAGGATATGAATCAGCCACAAATTTCACAAAGCACTTGAAATTGTCAGGGGCCTGTGTTGGATCAATGAAAGCTAGAAAATTTGTACCCTCCTTGGGGATGGTTTCCTTGACAGTGTTTGTGTTGGATGCCATTAGAGAGAGTTATCAATTTGAGTGGGTAAATATTTTAAGAAAGAGAAAGCTTGAAACGGTTGAGAATGGTGAAAACTCGCAGTAACTAGGTCAATTAAGATCTCAAAAATGTAGAGAGGGGTTATGTCGAGATGTCTGGGTATTTGTAGGGTAGAGATGTGAATTATCGATAAGATAAGAATAAACGGTTGATATTTACTTGTAGAGAAGTCACATGACCTGTAGAGAACTAATATCGAGATATCACTTTCCTGACTTTTATCGAGAACTAAATAGTGACTTATAGAGATGTTGTACAAATACCCACATTGTCATTTTGGACTGAATAATTCTAATTTATATTGAGAAAATCAACATAAAGTGGAATTGATTTTATATCAAAAGTATTTTATTGAATTAAATTATTTCAGTTCTGAGTTATCAAAAAGTCTAAAATTTGAAATGTAGAGAACTCCATATCAATAAGTATGTCAAGATCCCTACAATAATTGTCGTGAAGTAATAAAAGGACTTATCGATAAGTCCATCGAGAAGTCATAGAAAAGACTTATCGAGAACTCTATCGAGAAGTCATTGTCATTTAAACTTATCGAGAACTCAGTTCTCTACATACTTTTGATTTTTTTAGTTATGTCTTATATTAATTTCACATATTAATGATGTGAACTAACATTTAGGCAGTTTCTCTAAGAATCAGAAAAATTCTAAGTTACATTTATTTTTTGAAAAATAAATATATACGGATTTATAGATCATATTCCAGTTAATTTCTAATTATATCAAATTTATTTTAATTTATAAGAAATTAATCTGCTGCAACATGTTAGCTGAGTTCTTGCCTTTAGGATGAAGAATTTAACATACCAATTTCACTTACAAGTCTAGTAAATGATGCTTCATCCAAAGGTTTAGTAAAAATGTCAGCTAACTGTTTTTCTGTTGGAACAACAATTAGCTCAATATTACCATTAGGTCTATTGTAACACAAGGGGGCGTTACGTTTATGAGCATTACAATAGATACCCTAATGTAACACTTCTTTGATCTATTGTAACAGTGATAAAAATGTTACAATAGGCAACTAATGTAACACTGTAATGCCCAAATGTAACACAAAATGATCGATACATTAGGTTCAATTAACATTACAGAAGTGACCTATACATGGGGCCCATATAGCCTATTGTAACACCATTTTTTCGTAATTAAACAACATTAGTATTTTTAATGCAACACTATATATCTACATAAATTTCACTATATATAAATGATTAATTTAAAAAATAAAATATATTTTTTGTGTAAAGAACGATTCATTAGCAATAAAATATTAAATTTTCCATACATAACAATCTCAATCTCCAAACCATACAACTAGATTATAGTCTCAATCTCCCAACCATGCAACTAAATAAAAGTTGTTGTGCAAGACATGCATGTACTTTAACAAGACTAAGATAATTTGTCAACCCTGAGTAAGTTGTATTGTTATCTTAATTTTTATTTTGTACTTGTAACACTTAAAGTCTATAAAAATGTCAAAGGAGCAGGCTGGAGTCTTTTTGTATAAACAGTGCAAGCCTAGGAATTCTATCTGGAAGAAGATCAAGAAGATCATGCCTTAGAAGAATTGAAGAAGCTAGGAAAAATATTTTAAGTCAAGATCTCTACAAGTCACAGATTTAGTGTTATAGAGAAGTCATTCGAGAACTCCAGAATGACTTATAGGGAACTCAGGAAAGCTTATAGAGAACTCAGAGATATCGACAAGCAAAATTGATGATATAAAGATTGGAGATATCGATAAATCATTTCCTCACTAGAGAACTCAGAGTTATCGACAAGTAAACATTCATTAGAGAACCCCGAGTTATCGATAAGTAAAATTCCACTAGAGAACTCAGAGTTATCGATAAGTCAAAATTCACTAGAGAACTCTGAGATATCGACAAGTCAAGAAGCCACTAGAGAACTCAGAGTTATTGTTAGTCACTAAACACGCGCTAATATTACACGCAAGTATACGAGTTCGTAAGTAGTATAAGATATAAATCAGATTCGATCCCACAGAGACTGTATTGGTTAACTATCTAAATTACGCACCTAAGCAATAATATATGGTTATTATTCAATGCTAAGATGATAACAAATTGAGAATGTTTATAACTAAGAATTACGCTAACTATTATAACTACGAGAATAAGATAGACCGGGTTAATATATATGACAGTCATGGGATTCTAACTTCATTAAATACTTCATTCAATAGCCTTATTATTTTCAACCTTAGCATGCAATGGTGATGACACTGATCAGACAACACGAAACTAATAAACGCCAACTTTCGTTGCACGAGTACCATTCTACCAGACATCCATAAAATAGATAGAAGCTGAATATGCACCAATTATATTGAGACCCTATATGTCTATAGAATTTGACAACATAACGGTTTAAGCACAAGTTATCTATCTTAATTACATAGGGCAAGTAAGATGGTTAAAATTACCTACAAATCATGCATATCAATACATGAACCTATGCTAGCATGGCAAGTTCTAAATCCTTAAATTCACTTTCGCTTCATTAAGAATTAACACGCTATCTTGTCAGTTCACGACGCTCACAAGACGAATACGCACAACCAATACTAGGGTACCATATAATCACCACACACTAAGGCATCAAATAATTTAACTAAAGAAATCCATAAGTAAATCCGCTAGAACCTCACGATAACGATTAGCCCATAATCGAACTCATCGCCAACGTGGGTTCCAATGAAAACATGATATAGCAAACGTAGTCTTTATACGAATAAATAACCAAAGTACAATCAAGAATATAGGTTCAGCAAACAAGAAAAAAGCATCCAAATTATAACTCAAAACAAAGATTCACAAGAATAAACTAGTTCGTCTTCGCCTTTGTTGAATTGTGCCAAAAGGTCTCTTGCCGTCTTCTCCTTCCTTGATGTCTTGATATCTCTGAATATATCTTGAAAAATGACCTAAGTTATGTTTATATAGCAGTCCATGCATCCCAGAAATCCAGTAATTTGAATTGTAAAAGAATCAGGATTTTAATATCTCGACCCAGCACGGCCGCGCGCTTCACTAGCGCGGCCGCGCTGCCTCTCTTTACTCCCGGCGCGGCCGCACGCAACACCAGCGCGGGCGCGCCTACCTTCTGCCAAAAACTCTTTTTCCTTCTTTTCTATTCCTTGTAGCTTCGAGCCAATCTTCTAGGCTTTTATTCCAGCACATCCTAAACACCATATTAGCATCAAAACAATGCTAATTCACCTGATTCATAAAGTAAAGCCTGAAATGCAAAAACACTTGAAAACACGTTAAAACACAAATAACTTGAGTACAAATACACCAACTCAAAGCTTATTAGAGCATAAATAAGTGTCATAAATGCCACTTAACACACCCCCAAACTTAAATCGATGCTTGTCCTCAAGCATATAAGGACTCAAAGAATAAGAAATAAAAATGCATGATTGCAATTAATTTGAATGCAACGATCCCCAAAGAATTATTAAACCAATAAACTAGAAACACCTCAGCAAATGAAATTAATCGCATAAAGATCCATCAAATCTCATAAATCAATCTACACACCAGAGACGTGCGTGTGTGCAAATGCTTACAGATATATATTGCAACTAGATCGACAATCATAACTCATACTTATCAAAACAATCGCAAGTTTACAAACAGAATAAAAGCTAGACTCAAAATAACTTATAACAATTCAATTCTTATATCGGAGTTAACATGGATTCACGCTTTTATTCACAACAAAACAACATAAATATGCTTATTTGATCGTGCAATGAGTGAGGTCCACAAAAGACTTATACAATAGTACCCATATAGCGAGCGTTAGGTTAGCGGATCCCAGACTATAGAAGCCTTAGGTCACTAGGCACAAAGTCCCCTAAGAACTTAATATCTCGAGTACTAAAGAGCCCACTCGTGATCAATTATACATAACACTTATTATCTTCTCTTTTTTTCCTTTTTTCTATATTTTTTCTTTTTTTTTTCTATTTCTGAATGAGTGTGTTTCGCTCCATCTCATACAACCCTAGACTACACATAAAAATATGAGTCGGCTACTAGCCATTTGACACCTAGCCACACAACTAGCAATGAAATCTAATTTCTCCAATTTTTAAATATCCATGTCTTTTATTATTAAAAGAATACCCTAAATTCTAAATATAAACAAGAGATTAAACCTCGACAAACCAACAAATCATGACTATGATCTAGCACTGTAACAACCTATAAGACTTAGTAAAATACAAATGTCTCTAGCATGCAAATCAATCCAATAAGACTCAACATCACTAAATACGACATCACTACACTAGCATCAATATCACCAATTAATCGGAAAATTATCTAAGGGAATCATAATATAATGCAAATGCATGAAACTACATGAACAAACTATCATAAAAACTACCAAAAAAAAACTAAAGGCAAAATATATACAACTATCATGAACATGCAAACTATATGAAAATCACATAAATATATTCCTTCAACTACTACCCCCAAACTTAAAATATTCATTGTCCTCGGTGAAGGTAATAGTAAGGAATTAGGCATACCTACTCTGAATCAGAATCTTCACCCTCAAAGGGTGGAGTGTCAGGTGTGTCCGGAGGTGGATACACGGAATCCTCACCAAAAAACTGGCCACTGAATGTCAATTCCGGTGGCTCTAAATGCAGTCCCAAGTGTCTGGGTGAGATCGTGTGCAAACTGACTGTGGATGTCGTGCATCGCATCCATCCTCCTCGCAAGACGCCTATACTGCGTCGAACTCAAACAAACTCCCATCTCTGCTCCTGATGCCTCCCTCTGTTGCTGCTACTGTGATCCTGACGGTCTGGCCTCTTCTCCATACTGAGCTCTCCAAGCTGCTCGACTTGTCTGCTGCGTACCATCAGCATACATCTGATCACGGGGCACACCTCCTGGTAGATGATCAAATGTGTAACCAAGACCCTTAGGATTGGGCTTTCCTCCTCCCCACTCTTGCGTGTTATGCAGCGTAGAACTGTCAATAGGAGCACTGGGAATCTGAAGCTGCTCATGTGCGGGCCAATAAACACCAACTGCCACGTACAACTTCGTCACAATGGACGCATACGGAATCGCCCCAGTAGTACCTCCTCTCAAAAACCTCAGGATCCCCTGATATATCACCATCCCAAAATCAATGTAATCACCCTGTAGAATACCCCAAAGGAGATGAGCATGCTCCACCATAATCTCATGCACATGCGAAGATGGCATGATGTTAGCACAAATAAACGAGTTCCAAGCATGTGCATACATGTTCATGCATGAAGCAGGGAACGTGGAGTAATCAGTAGTGCCCCTCTTAAACTTCCAATGAGTCTCAGGCACACAGAGAGTAGCAACGATGAGATCCAAATCGAAGTCCTCAGGAGTCTTATCATTCCAAGTGTCCTGGCCCACCTTTCTCGCAGATTGCTCAATCACTGTCCTGATAGCCTCAACACTGTACTCAACAGTCCTCCCCATCACCACTGTAAAACCATTCTTCTCCGCCTTGGCATTGGTGTAGAACTCCTACACAACACTCATGGGCACAGCAGCGCAAGCCTCACAAAAAGGAACCCAGCCCATCTCCAAAATCATCTCTAACAGCCTACCTTCTTTTCCTGATTGCAGAAATCCTCTCTCCTTAGCAATAGGCTTCGAGAGAAGCCTCGTGTACTCCTCCTCAGCCTCAGGAGTAGAGAACCTAGGTCTCACACCACTCATAGTAGAAGAATCGATGGCGCTGCTTCCAATTTGAGTTCTCTGTCTTTTGGGTGCCATCGGATTGAAAAAGAGCGAATAAAAGCTTAAGTGTTTAGAGAGAATATGTGTTTGAGAGTTTGTTAATTGGTGGAGAAGATGTATGCAAGTGTATGTATTTATAAGTGGAGGGGGTGTGAATTTGATAAGGAATAGAAGTGGAAATTGATTATGGGAATCGTGGGAATAATGGAATTGATTAGGAGAGGGAATTATGGGATGTGGAAGAGTAAAAATCAGGTTAAAATTGATTTTGGAATTAAAATCCCGATTTTTCTCTAATAGCACTGCTGTTTTTATTTTTTTCTGAACAGGGACTCGGCGCGGGCGCGCTCAAATTCTGGAAAATCGGCGGGGCCGCGCGCTAGGACAGCGCGGGCGTGCTTGGTTACTGGAAAAACAGGCGGCCCTAAATTTTTTCCTTTTTCTGATTTTTTTGTGTTTTTCTCTTTTCTTCTTACTTCATCTACCTACTAATGTACAACATACTTAGGTTGCCTCCCAAGAAGCGCTTCTTTTACGTCCCTAGCTCGACGCAGAATCTCGAGATCAAGTGGACAATAAAACGACACTAACCACCTCACGGTTTACTATATCACCATAATAATGCTTCAACCGTTGACCATTTACCTTGAATGCTTAGCCCGGATCATTCTCAAAAATTTCCACCGCTCCATGTGGAAACACAGTTTTGATTATGAAGGGCCCCGACCATCTTGACTTCAACTTTCCAGGAAAAAGACGGAGATGAGAGTTGAATAAAAGAACTTGTTACCATGGCACAAATTTCTTGAGCACTAGACCCCGATCGTGCCACCTCTTGACTTTCTCCTTGTATATTTTGTTGTTCTCGTAAGCTTGAAGTCGAAATTCATCAAGTTCGTTCAATTTAAGCATCCTTTTCTTTCCAGCTACATCCAAGTCCAGATTTAATTTCTTCAAAGGCCAATAAGCTTTATGCTCGAGCTCCACCGGCAAATGACACCCCTTACCATAAACCAACTGAAACGGAGACATTCCCAGTGGAGTCTTATATGTTGTTCTATACGCCCAAACAGCTTCATCAAGCTTCAAAGACCAATCCTTCCTTGATGGACATACCACTTTCTCTAAATGCGCTTTATCTCTCTATTAGATACCTCAGCTTGACAATTTGTCTGAGGATGATAAGCCGTAGCAATGCGATGATTCACATTATACCTCTTCATCATGGCAGTGAACTTGCGGTTGCAAAAATGCGACCCCACATCACTGATTATGACTCTTAGAGTCCCAAACCTTGTGAATATCTGCTTGTGAAGAAAATTAAGCACGACTTTCACATCATTCGTTGGCAATGCCTTAACTTCAACCCATTTTGATACGTAATCAACCGCCAACAAGATATACTGATTGTTGCAAGATGAGAAAATGGCCCCATGAAGTCAATTCCCCAAACATCGAAGACCTCAACCTCGAGAAGCACATTAAGAGGCATCTCATCCTTTTTAGTCATATTACCCACACGTTGACATTGATCACATTTCAAAACGAACTGATTCGCATCTTTAAACAATGTTGGCCAAAAGAAACCTGCTTGAAGAACACGAGCTGCTGTCTTTTCTCCACCATAATGTCCTTCATAAGTCGTTGAGTGGCAATCTCGCAAGATCCCCCCCCCCCGTTTCGCTGTAAGGAATACATCTCCTGATGATTTGGTCAGCTCCCTGGCGAAAAAGAAACGGAATGTAGAAACTTTTTCCTTTGAGCATAAGATAAGTCGGGAGGCATGATGTTACTCACAAGGTAGTTCACAATGTCTGCAAACCATGGCTCTTCTTCTTGCACTCCAAACAGCTGCTCGTTGGGAAAAGACTCATTTATCAATGTCTTATCTAATGAAGTAGAATTAGGATTCTCTAAACGTGAGAGATAATCAGCAACTTGATTTTCAGTTCATTTTCTGTCCTTGATCTATAGTTCAAATTCTTGGAGCAAAAGTACCCACCTAATCAATCTAGGCTTCGAGTCCTTCTTCGAGATGAGGTATCGAATGGTGGCGTGATCAGTGAAAACCGTCACCTTAGTCCGAAGTAGATAAGATCGAAATTTCTCAAAACCATAGACAATAGCCAAAAGTTCTTTCTCCGTAGTAGTGTAATTCAGTTGAGAACCATTTAGAGTCTTACTTGCGTAGTAGACTACATGAAATATATTGTTCTTCCTCTGCCCGAGAACTGCTCCAACTGCATAATCACTTGCATCACACATCATCTCAAAAGGTTCATTCCAATCAGGTGCAGTTATGACCGGTGCCGAGATTAGACTCTTTTTCAATGTCTCAAATGCTGCAAGGCACTCATCATCAAATTTGAAAGGGACATCTTTTTCTAGTAAACTGCACAATGGCTTTGAAATTTTTGGGAAGTCTTTGATGAAACACCTGTAGAAACCCGTGTGACCAAGAAAACTGTGAATTCCCTTGACAGATATAGGTGGGGGAAGATTCTCAATGACCCCCACCTTGGCCTTATCCACCTCAAGACCCTTACTGGAAACCTTGTGCCCGAGAATTATGCCTTGACGCACCATAAAGTGACATTTCTCCCAATTGAGAACTAAATTGGTCTTAACGCACCTCTTGAGAACATGTCCAAGATTTTGCAAGCATTCATCAAAAGAATCACCAAAGATTGAGAAGTCGTCCATGAACACTTCCACATTCTGGCCAACCATGTCAGAAAAGATGGCCATCATACATCGCTAAAATATGGCTGGTGCACCACACAGACCAAAAGAAACTCGTCTAAAGGCGAACGTACCGAATGGACAAGTGAAGGTAGTTTTCTCTTGATCTCCTGGAGCGATACAAATCTGATTATAACCCGAATACCCATCCAGAAGACAATAGTACTCATGACCAGCCAACCTGTCAAGCATCTGATCAATGAAGGGCAAGGGAAAGTGATCCTTCCTAGTGGCCTTGTTTAGCTTCCTATAGTCCATACATACTCTCCACCCCATGACTGTTCGTGTAGGAATAAGCTCATTCTTCTCATTTGCTACCACATTAATACCACCTTTCTTTGGTACACATTGAACCGGGCTTACTCATGAACTGTCAGAGATGGGATAAATGATCCATGCATCTAGCCACTTCAAAATTTCCTTCTCTACTACTTCCTTCATAATTGGATTAAGTCTTCTTTGCTGCTCGACTGTAGGTTTGCTACCTTCTTCTAGAAAAAATTTATACATGCAGTAAGAAGGGATGATTCCCTTGATATCTGCTATAGTCCATCCAATTGCCAATTTGAACTCTCTCAGAGTTCTCAAAAGATTTTCCTCATCGCTACAAGAAAGGTCAGATGCAATAATAACAGGCAGAGTAGATGCATCACGTAAAAAAGCATACCTCAAATGTTCAGGTAAAGGCTTAAGCTCAAGAGTAGACGCTTCCTCAATAGAAGGCTTAAGGCGTTTAGTAGCTTTGCTCAATTCTTCCATTCCAAGAGATTCAGAAGGCATATCGATCTTCCTCTTCTAGGGAGACGCATTCAAATATTGCAATTGCTCATCTCCTTCGTCATCTTCACTGTCTGAATTTCCCAACAAGGCTTTTTCTAAGGCATCAGATCTAGCATTTGATCAAGTTCCGATGTGACCACCGAGTTGACCAACTCAACTTTTAAGCACTCCTCATTATCAGTAGGAAATTTCATAATATTGAACACATTAAAAGTCACATCCTGATCCAACACTCGCATTGTAAGCTCACCCTTCTACACATCAATCAAGGTTCGGCCAGTTGCCAAGAAAGGCCTTCCCAAGATTATGGGAATCTTCTTATCCTCCTCGAAATCAAGAATAACGAAATCAGCAGGGAAGATGAGTTTATCCACTTTGACCAAGACATCATCCACAATACCTCTCGGATATGTAATAGAACGGTCGGCCAACTGTAAGGTCATGTAAGTTGGTTTGGGATCGGGAAAAGTCCAATTGCTTGAAGATTGACAAGGGCATCAGATTGATGCTAGCTCCCAAGTCACATAAGCATCTGTCAAAAGACACTTTACCAATAGTACATGGAATAGTAAAGCTTCCTGGATCTTTAAGCTTCGGAGGCAACTTCTGCTGCAACACAGCACTACATTCCTCTGTGAGAGCGACAGTCTCTAAATCATCTAGCTTCACCTTCCGAGAGAGAATACCTTTCATAAAATCTGCAACTAGGCATCTTCTCGAGAGCCTCAGCGAAAGGTATGTTGATATAAAGTTTCTTGAACACCTCCAGAAACTTCTCGAATTACTTGTCCAGCTTTTTCTTCTACAGCCTCTTAGGAAAAGGCGGTGGAGGATAGATCTATTTATCCCCTCTATTACCCTCAGGTAGAGTGTGCTCAATAGTAGTCTTCCTTGGTTTCACTTCTTCATCTTGCTGCTTTACTTCTTCCTCAACCCCAGCTTCTTCAGTCAACTCTTGAGTTTGATCAGGATTTGCAACCTTCCCAGACCTCAAAGTGATTGCCTTTATCTGCTCCTTAGCTTTCTTTTTTCCTGGCACTTCAGTGTCACTAGGCAATGTACCAGGTTGACGATTTAGCAAGGCACTGGCAATTTTCCCAATTTGATTTTCCAAGGTCTTGATAGAAATCGCTTGGCTCTTGCACATAAGCTTCAACTCCTCTAATTCATATTTTTTTATTATCTTGTTGTAGTTGGAGTTATTGTTTTGGTGCATACTGCGGTTTTTGAAAACCAGGGGAGTTGTACTGCTTAGCTGGATACTGCTGATAAGGCTGTTGAACCGTATTATGAGCATTGCTCCAACTGAAATTAGGATGATTGCGGTTGTTTGGATGATAGGTGGCTGGCACAGGTTGCTCTGATCGCTGAAAGTTGCTCACGAACTGAGCTGATTCATTAGAAATTGTGCACTGATCAGTCTTATGGGCACCAGCACAAAGCTCACAGACACTAATGATTTGATTAACTCCATAATTAGCCAAAGTGTCCACCTTCATTGTCAAAGCCTTAAGTTGGGCAGCTATAGCAGTTGCTTGGGCAGCTAAGCAGTTAAATAAAATGATTGTTCTCTTCTCTTTTTTTTCAACAGGAATTATAATATGAGAAGTTGTAAAACAATAAAGTGAAAATAAATGCTGTAAAATTGTAAAAACTGAAATATAAATAAAAGAAATTTGAAAAAGTTCATCTTATATATATGTGATACCAGCCTCAGGTGTAAATACTTGATACAAAAAGTCTCGTGTTACTGGTAATCACTCCGGCTACAAGTCATACTACCACTACAGGTCAAACTACTACTACAGGTTAAACTACTACCACACATACACACTACTCACTAGGTTATACTATGCCGCCTCTATATACATCTGTACTCTGAAGTCACTGTCTCAAAACCCAGGCGGAATACGCCTAAGCTCCTCTCTAAGTGCCTGGACCAAAGTCTATGCCAAGCGAAATATCCCGTAGAACTCTGCGAAAGAAGGTGGTCCCTCATGGGTCAAATCATCAAGCTCCCAAGTGGCGCTCATCAAAACAGACTGCAATCGCTGTCTCATATAATAATTCGGCTGTAATGCCGCTAACGGTCCTCTGTCCCTCTGATCAAACAGATGCATGATCTCTCGACACTGTGCCCGTCAATACTCCATATAATCCCTCATAACCCTGTACTCATGGTATGGTACCATATGCGGCTGTGCAACCTGACCTACTGACTCCTGTGACGGAACCCTAGGTATACCTGCACCCTGCTGTGGTAAACCTAACTGTAGATCCACATCATGCTCTCCCATCCCCTCGACTGGAATTATCTGAAACACATCCGGCTCTGGGGCATGCACTGGTATAGGAGGTAACAATGGTGGGGGTGGTAACTCCTGCTCAATCCCCGGTATAAACTGATGCTCAACTGGTAAAGGAACCATCGGCTCAAAGAACTCAAAGGGATCAAACATCTATATGGGGTCACGGACTATCCCCTGTACTGGTGGTACCGGCTCCTGTGGCAATGGTGGTGGAGGTGGTAGAGGAGGAAATATATACTCAGATACTGGAGGTATAACTGGTGCTGCTGGCCCGGTGACTGTCCTCTCAGAAGATGCAGAATAACCAGAAGATGCCATCTGATAATATACCAAAGAAAAGAAAAGGTCACTAAATAGTCCAAAGATTTATACTTCCTAATCTAATCTGACCTAAAGCCTAACACTGATCTCCCTATTTACTATTCCTATTATATGTGATCTCCCTATCTTATCTTAATCCTAATGTTCTTCTTTTCAGATACCAAACCTACAGCTCTGATGCCAAACCTATAATGCCCTCCAAACCCGGGGTATAAGTCTGGGGATTACTAGCTAATCCACAAACCTGTAACAATCTGATTAACAATTAATAAAGAAATGAATCTAAACCCCTTTAACACTAACCATGATCTTTTTAGGTTGAAGTATGAAAAAAAGAACCACTAACTACTTTATTACAAAACCAAATTCAAAATCTCACAAGTTCTCTTTATTACAAACCATTGTCTAATTCGTTTTAAACTAAGTTTAGCTTTTATTCAAACACACACACTATCTATCAACACTCCACCTATTCGGGCAACTCAAAGCTTTCTTCCTGGATTGGGATCAACACATTGGGTATGATAGGATCCCGAGGCTTGACCCGCTTCTTTACCACTCGAGTCCTGATGGATTTCATATTCCTTCTTAACTGAAAACAATAAGGTGAATAACAACAAAAAGGGGTGAGCCAGAATTGCTCAACAAGTCCATAAAATATAAACAGTGTTAAAGCATTTTAAATGAATCCGTAATTCCGGGTATATCTGCAAAGATATAACCCCCACGAGAATAGAAAGAAGGCCATTACTGGCGAATACAAATGAACTAAACTGGACACAAGTTCGCATCTATATTCTGCTGATCAGTTAGAATATAATACAGATCTATATCTCAATATATAGATCCAGTCGGGTACCCAGGCACTACGGCCCATGTCGAGGCACCAGTCATATCCCGGTACTCAGGATTAAGACACACCCAATCCCAAAAATATCATTATCCAGTCCATCACTTAGCAACCGAAATAATCGGTATGCGTTGATATATTCTAAACACCTGAATATATCAATCTCAATGTATCACCAATGGAATATGAATCAGGAATCCAAAGAAACGGAGAAATCAAGAATCGAAATGAAATATGAACAAAGGAATAGCAAGTGTGTATCAGTGATTAAGAACAAGAATCAAAAAGAGTGCAAATGTGATAAGCATCTGAAGAAATGTCACTATTCTGAAAGTAGAATGGGGAAAAACTTGCCTTTTACGCGACTCACTGTAATTAGATCACTTTCGTCTATCACTTAATCGACCTGCCTTGCTGGATTAGCTTCTGTTAGCAAAATAGACTGGTTAAGTCATTTTGTACTTCAATTGCATCTTGAATCGACTTTACACCGTTCCTAACATCTACCCATGCGCTTATGACTGACTCATGTATTACTTATTAGCAAATAAGACTCCATTAACACGTAATACACATAAGCACATAAGCACACAATCATTTTTATAGTTAAAATAATTTTTAGAACCAAAATCGACTCGCTGATTGCTTAACTGATCGTTATCTGACTCGTTTCCCATTTTTCTGGAATTTTTCGAATTTGTCTCGGCACGCGTTTTGACTGATAATCAAACAAGTAACAAAATCAACTAATTTCTAGAAGAAAATAAGCTTTAATATTATTTTTAATGAAAAGAATTCATTTTTCTGAGTCAACAGACTTTCGTTTTACTCGAATCGGACTAACGGTCTAATTATTATCAATTAAACACTGATAATTCAATTTATTATTCACTATAAATAATTATTACTAATTTTTTAAACTTAAAAATAATTTTTAAATCCTTATTTAAGAAAAATCAGAAGTAAAAATGATTTTTCTATAATTTTTGGAATTAAAATAAATTTATTATGATTTATTGAAAATTATTTAATTAATTATCAAAATAACTAATCATTTTTAAATAATTAATAATTAATAAATAATAAATAAATACTAAATAATTAAGAAAATAATTCAATCTGATTTTTAGAAAATAATTCAGAATTATTTATAATATAAAACAATTAATTAAATAATTAATTAATCAATTTATAAAATAAATAAATCTGATTTTTTTTAAATTAATAAAAATTAAAATTCCAGAAACATTTGTCAAAAACCAACCATCTGATAAAACAGATCAAAACCGGGTTGACAAACGGGTCAACCGGGTCACAATCCGGGTCATGAAGAACATGACCGGATTTTTTTTCCAGAATCCGGCGGCTTCACCGGATTCCGGTGAGTCGAATACAGTCCCAAATCAGCACCGTTTGATACGGTTTTTGGGTGCTTTTCATTGCAAATCAACATAGCAATCTAATCACGATCAAAACATCCCGGAATCATCCCTGGTTCATCTTTTCCGATCAAAATCAACATGAACTCCGACCAAAAATCGAATTTATAGAATCATATATGAAATCAAACGTTTAATAGTGCAAATCATAGCTAATAACATTTACAATCAAAGCCATAACATTACCAGAATCAAATATTCACAGAAATTACGGAGTTATGATTTGAAAATCTGACATAAACCCTAGAAATCGAATTCATCGATTTAAGTATCGTTTGTTCAATTAATTAGTACCAATCGATTGCTTGCAACACAGAGAGACTATATCAGCCATCAAAATCTGTCAACAACCCCTAGAACTAAAATCCCCAAATCACAGCTATGAACCCTAGAATCGAAATAAAAAATATACTGATTTAAACATGAAATTGATGATACAAACCGAAAGAACAACTCAAGAGCTTCGTTTTGAGTACTTACATGACTGTAAATGATGCCGGAAACTTATCGGAATCACTGCTCGAATTCTTGACCCGAATTACAAACCCTAACCCGACTGTAGAGAATTTTGTATATTTTTCTGATTTTTAATTAATAATTATGATTAATCAAATAAAAATTAGGCTATTTATAGTATTAAAATTAATACTCCTAAATAAAATTAAGGGGCTAATTATACATCTAATAAAAATATTTAGCCCTAATTTTTATAATTTTTGAGTATTAAAATTTAATTTTTAAATATTTATATATACAATATATATGCCAAAATTTTCCAAAAATTGTGAATAATGCAAAAATGCAAAGAAATAATATAAATGAAAGTCCTATAATTTTATAAAAATAAAAATATGATTTTTGTGGGGTTTTTAACACCCAATGGGGCCCGGAAAAGTTATTTTTCGTAAAACGAGAAAATTTATAAAATGCCTAGATGTTCAAAATAATGTGATGGTAAAAGCCGTTTGATGAAAAATAAAGCCCATTATTTTATTTGAAATACTGGCTTTAAAATCATGGTTTGGGTCATAAAACGTTTGAAATGAAAGCGATAAATGCAAAATAAGACATCTGAAAAATATCTTAAAAATATAGAAATGACACAGGATGCACATAACACGTAACAATTAGGGTTTAACAGATAATCACACCTAAATGACACATTAACACACCTTATTTATTAAAAATATGATATAATACAGACGTAAGTTTCCCAGACGTTACATCCTTCCCCCTTTAATAGGATTTTGTCCTCTGAATCTTTTATGAAAACAAATGAGGATATTTCTCTAACATCTCGCTCTCAAGTTCCCAGGTTGATTCTTCAACCATAGGGTTTCTCCACAACACTCGCACAAAAAATACAGATTTTTTTCTCATAACTTTCTCTCGCCGATCTAAAATTCTTACCAGCTGTTCTACAAAAGACAAATCAGGTTGGATATCTATTGGTTCATACTCTATTACATGCATATAATCAGGATTATATCGCTTAAGCATTGACACGTGAAACACATTGTGAATATGTTGCATATGAGGTGGTAAAACTAATTCGTACGCAACTTTTCCCACTTTCTTCAAAATTTCAAAGGGTCCGACGTATCATGGTTTCAATTTACCCTTATTTCCAATTTTGGTCAATCCTTTCCATGGCGATATTTTGAGTAATACATTTTCTCCTTCCTGATAGTCCATATCCTTCCTTGCTTGGTCTGCATATTTGCGTTTCCTGTTTTGTGCTGCATCGAGTCATTTCCGAATGAGTTCAATCTTTTCTTTAGTCTGTTGGATTAATTCTGGACCCAAAATCTTGTGTTCTCCAACTTCATCCCAATGTACTAGTGATCTGCATTTCCTTCCGTATAATGCTTCGTACGGTGGCATTCCAATGCTGGCGTGGTAGCTGTTATTGTAAGAAAATTCCACCAAAGGTAAATGCTCATCCCAACTGCCTTCAAAATCAATCGCACAAACTCGTAGCATGTCTTCAATGGTTTGGATAGTTCTTTCACTTTGCCCATCAGTTTGCGGATGATAAGTGGTACTCATGTTTAATTTTGTTCGGAGACATTCTTGAAATTATCTCCAAAATCTTGAGTTAAAACGAGGATCTCGATCAGACACGATAGATATTGGAACTCCATGTCGCATCACAATTTCCTTGAGATATATATGCACTAGCTTGTCGAGCGAAAATCTTTCGTTAATCGGTAGAAAATGTGCCGACTTCGTGAGTCTGTCAATGATTACCCATATCGCATCATGATTTGCCCTAGTCCTCGGTAATCCTACCACAAAATCCATCGCTAGATGTTCCCATTTCCATTCTGGAATGTCTAACGGTTGTAGTAATCCGCTCGGACGTTGATGTTCCGCTTTAACTCGTTGGCATGTGTAGCATTTACTTACCCATTCTGCTATTTCCTTCTTCATGTTTGGCCACCAGAAGTTTTCCTTCAGATCGCGATACATTTTTGTGCTTCCTGGATGAATGGAATACTTCGAACTGTGCGCATCTCGCAATATCTCTTCTTTTAATTCTGCCATGTTAGGAATCCAGATTCTCGATGCAAAGCGTAAAATTCCTTCATTATCCTTCTGAGTTGTGATCTTTTCTTCCATTAGGTCGTCATCTTGACTCATCACTTCTTCTTGACAGCGGCGAATCTTCTCTAGTAACTCCGGTTGGAAAGTCATAGTGTAGATAGCTTCTGCAGATTCATTGGGAATACGAATTTCAATTTCTAACTTGTCGAACTCCTTGGCTAATTCTTCGCATGAAGTTAACTAATTCAATCTTTCTTTCCTGCTCAGCGCATCTGCTACAACATTTGCTTTCCCTGGATGATAACTGATCGTGACATCGTAATCTTTAATCAATTCCAGCCATCGACGTTGACGCATGTTCAGTTCTTTTTGCGTGAAGATATACTTCAGACTTTTATGATCCGTGTAGATTTCGCATTTTTCACCGTAGAGATAATGTCTCCAAAGTTTCAACGCAAATACGATCGCTGCTAATTCCAGGTCATGAGTGGGATATTTATGCTCATGAGGTTTAAGCTGTCTTGAAGCATATGCGATGACATTACCGTGCTGCATCAATACACATCCTAGTCCGCGATACGAAGCGTCGCTGTAAATGACGAAATTCCCTTGCTCGTCTGGCAATACTGGTACCGGTGCAGTTACTAACCGATTCTTCAATTCTTGGAAACTTTCTTCACATTTATCATTCCATACGAACTTTTCACTTTTTCGAGTTAACTTGGTCAATGGCGTTGCTATTTTCGCAAAATCCTTGATAAATCTTCGATAGTATCCTGCCAATCCCAAGAAACTTCGAACTTCTGTCGGTGTCTTTGGTCTTTCTCAATTTAACACAGCTTCAATCTTCGCTGGATCGACTTGGATGTCTTCTCTACTGATGATATGTCCTAGAAATTGTACTTCCCTTAACCAGAATTCACATTTTGAGAATTTCGCGTACAGTTGCTCTTTCCTCAGAATTTCCAAAGCTATCCTCAAATGTTCTGCATGCTCTTCTTCTATCCTTGAGTAAATCAAGATGTCATCAATAAATACAATCGCAAATTTGTCCGAGTATCTCTTGAATACTCTGTTCATCAGATCCATGAATGCTGCTGGCGAATTTGTCAAACCGAATGTCATCACAAGAAACTCGTAATGTCCATATCTCGTGCGAAACGCAGTCTTGGGAATATCTTCGGCTTTAATCTTCAATTGATGATAGCCTGATCGCAAATCTATCTTCGAAAACCATGCGGCTCCTTTTAGCTCATCGAACAAATCGTCAATTCTCGGTAAAGGATACTTGTTCTTGATGGTGAGCTTATTCAATTCCCGATAGTCGATGTATAATCACATGCTGCCGTCCTTCTTCTTTACGAACAACACTGGTGCACCCCATAGGGATACACTAGGTCGTATAATGGCTCGGTCTAGCAGATCTTGCAATTGTGTTGACAATTCCTTCATCTCGACTAGAGCCATTCGATATGGAGCTTTCGAAACTGGTTCTTTTCCTGGTGCTAGATCAATCGTAAACTCGATTTCTCGATCTGGCGGTAACCCTGGAAGCTCGTCTGGAAAGACGTCCGGAAATTCACACACAACTGGAATATCTTCTATCTTAGGACTTCATTTCTTGGTATCTAACACGTAAGCTATGTACACCTCACAACCTTGTCGAAGCAATCGTTTAGTCTGCATCACGGTGAGAAATTTCTTCCGCTGTTTTTCGCCCTTGAATATTACCGTTGCATTTTCCGCAGTTCGCAGTTTGACTTTCTTATTCGCGCAATCTATCTGAGCATTATGACAAGCTAACCAATTCGTTCCCAAAATGACATCGAATTCTCCTAGCTTAAAAGGAATCAGATCTACCGAAAAATGATGTCCGGCTATTTCTACATCACACGCAGGACATACTTGATTTACTGGAACTTGGTCATCATTCGCTAATTTTATAATTAACGTCTCGCCCAACCATTCGATTTCACAATGTAATTTATCAAGAAATTCTTCAGAAATAAATGAACGGGTAGCTCCAGAATCAATTAATACTTTTGAACTTACGGAATTCACCAAAAGCATACCTGCAATAACACTCGAACTCTACACTGCTTCTTTCATTGTCATGTTAAAAGTCCTTGCTTTGGGTTGATTAGGCGGTGGCGGAGGTAATGCCAATACTCTTGGAACACTGGCTCCCATAGCTGGTCCTTTGCAATTTCTAGCGATATGTCATTTCTTTCCACACTGGAAACAAGTTATTTCCGCTGTTCTACCCACCGAACATTCGTTAGAGTAATCCCCTTTCTGCTTACATCGGTAACACGTTACATCCCTTTTAATACATACACCGGTATGCTTTCGATTACATGTCTTGCAGTACGGCACTGGAACTCTGACCATTCCCTGCTGACTGGAGGCTTGGAAACGATTACCTGCTTTCTGTGGACCTTGTCCTATCCTTTTAAAATTCATATTTGCCCGGGCTTGAAATCCCGATTTTCTACTGGAGCGGTTTTGGAAACTTCCTTGTCCTTTATCTTGCTGAGATCTTTCACTTTCCCCTTCAATAATCAAAGCTTTCTGGACTATGGCGGTATACGTTGTTAATTCAAAAACTGCAACTTGCCACGAATCCATGGTCGTAATCCTTCTTGAAATCTTTGAACTAGTTTCTCTTCAGTATCAACCTGTTCTGGAACAAACCTAGCCAACTCAGTAAATTTGGCTTCATACTCTGCCAAGAATATATTTCCCTGCTTTAGTTCTAAAAACTTAATCTGCATTTGGTTCTTCACATAGCGAGGAAAATGCTTTTCTAAAAAAAAACTCTTTAAACCTATCCCACACAATCACATCTTCACCCTCTAAAGCCTTTTTAGATTCCCACCAATAATTTGCCTCTTCTTTCAACAAATAGCTAGCAAAATCAGTCTTCTGGTCTTCACTTATCTTTACTAGTGCAAACGCTTTCTCTATTTCTTTCAACCAGGTAGTAGCCTTAATAGGATCAGTAGACCCTTCAAATTCTGGAGGTTTAACTGACTGAAACTGCTTAAAAGTAACAACAGGTAATGTTGGTGGTAATTGAGGCTCAAGACGAGGTGGCTGCTGTAACATTTGTTATTGTATTTGTTGTTGTTGATGCTGCATCTGCTGCTGCATCATGACCATCTGTTGTTGCATCAGATGGAATATTTGGTTCATGGTCTCATTAGTCTGACCTTCAGAATTGCTGTTAGAGGTCTCAGCCCTAGTCTTTCTTTTTGGTGCCATCTTCTTCTGATAATAAAATAGGTGATATTTCTTTAACAGTTTAATAATCAATTAAAAGTAGGTAAGAAAACAATTTATCCGGTATTAATAACATGATTTAAATCAAGAAAATAGTTGCTGAATATAAAAACTGGAAATATAAGCAGTTAAATAAAATGATTGTTCTCTTCTCTTTTTTTTCAACATGAATTATAATATGAGAAGTTGTAAAACAATAAAGTGAAAATAAATGTTGTAAAATTATAAAAACTGAAATATAAATAAAAGAAATTTGAAAAAGTTCATCTTATATATATGTGACACCAGCCTCAGGTGTAAATACTTGATACAAAAAGTCTCGTGCTACTGGTAATCACTCCGGCTACAAGTCATACTACCACTACAGGTCAAACTACTACTACAGGTTAAACTACTACCACACACATACACACTACTCACTAGGTTATACTATGTTGCCTCTATATACATCTGTACTCTGAAGTCACTATCTCAAAACCCAGGCAGAATACGCCTAAGCTCCTCTTTAAGTGCCTGGACCAAAGTCTGTGCCAAGCGGAATATCCTGTAGAACTCTGCGAAAGAAGGTGGTCCCTCATGGGTCAAATCATCAAGCTCCCAAGTGGCGCTCATCAAAACTGACTGCAATCGCTGTCTCATATAATAATCCGGCTGTAGGGCCGCTAACAGTCCTCTGTCCCTCTGATCAAACAGATGCATGATCTCTCGACACTGTACCCGCCAATACTCCACATCATCCCTCATAACCCTGTACTCATGGTATGGTACCATATGCGGCTGTGCAACCTGACCCACTGACTCCTGTGATGGAACCCTCGGTATACCTGCACCCTGCTGTGGTAAACCTAACTGTAGATCCACATCATGCTCTCCCATCCCCTCGACTCAAATCATCTGAAACACATCCGGCTCTGGGGCATGCACTGGTATAAGAGGTAATAATGGTGGGGGTGGTAACTCCTGCTCAATCCCCGGTATAAACTGATGCTCAACTGGTAAAGGAACCATCGGCTCAAAGAACTCAAAGGGATCAAACATCTCTATGGGGTCATGGACTATCCCCTGTACTGGTGGTACCGGCTCCTATGGCAATGGTGGTGGAGGTGGTAGAGGAGGAAACATATACTCAGATACTGGAGGGATAACTGGTGCTGCTGGCCCGGTGACTGTCCTCTCAGAAGATGTAGAATAACCAGAAGATGCCATCCGATAATATACCAAAGAAAAGAAAAGGTCACTAAATAGTCCTAAGATTTATACTTCCTAATCTAATCTGACCTAAAGCCTAACACTAATCTCCCTATTTACTACTCATATTCTATGTGATCTCCCTATCTTATCTTAATCCTAATGTTCTTGTGTTCAGAGACCAAACCTACAGCTCTGATGCCAAACCTGTAACGCCCTCCAGACCTGGGGTATAAGTCTGGGGGTTACTAGCTAATCACCAAACCTGTAACAATCTGATTAACAATTAATAAAGAAATGAATCTAAACCTCTTTAACACTAACCAGGATCTTTTTAGGTTGAAGTATGAAAACAAGAACCACTAATTACTTTATTACAAAACCAAATTCAAAATCTCACAAGCTCTCTTTAATTGTCTAATTCGTTTTAAACTAAGTTCGGCTTTTATTCAAACACACACACTATCTATCAACACTCCACATGTTCGGGCAACTCAAAGCTTTCTTCCTGGATTGGGATCACCACCTTGGATATGAGAGGATCCCGAGGCTTGACCCGCTTCTTTACCACTCGAGTCCTGATGGGTTTCATATTCCTTCTTAACTGAAAACAATAAGGTGAATAACAACAAAAAGGGGTGAGCCAGAATTGCTCAACAAGTCCACAAAATATAAACAGTGTTAAAGCATTTTAAATGAATCCGTAATTCCGGGTATATCTGCAAAGATATAACCCCCTCGAGAATATAAAGAAGGCCATTACTGGCGAATACAAATGAACTAAACTGGACACAAGTTCGTATCTATATTCTGCTGATCAGTCAGAATATAATGCAGATCTATATCTCAATATATAGATCCAGTTGGGTACCCAGGCACTACGGCCCATGTCGAGGCACCAGTCATATCCCGGTCCTCAGGATTAAGACACACCCAATCCCAAAAATATCATTATCCAGTCCATCGCTTAGCAACCGAAATAATCGGTATGCGTTGATATATTCTAAACACCTGAATATATCAATCTCAATGTATCACCAATGGAATATGAATCAGGAATCCAAAGAAACGGAGAAATCAAGAATCGAAATGAAATATGAATAAAGGAATAGCAAGTGTGTATCAGTGATTAAGAACAAGAATAAAAAAGAGTGCAAATGTGATAAGCATCTGAAGAAATGTCACTATTCTGAAAGTAGAATAGGGGAAAAACTTGCCTTATGCGCGACTCACTGCAATTAGATCACTTTCGTCTATCACTTAATCGACCTGCCTTGCTGGCTTAGCTTCTGTTAGCAAAATAGACTGGTTAAGTCATTTTGTACTTCAATTGCATCTTGAATCGACTTCACACCGTTCCTAACATCTACCCATGCGATTATGACAGACTCATGTATTACCTATTACCAAATAAGATTCCATTAACACGTAATACACAAAAGCACATAAGCACACAATCATTTTTATAGTTAACATAATTTTTAGAACCAAAATCGACTCGCTGATTGCTCAACTGATCGTTATCTGACTCGTTTCCCATTTTTCCGGAATTTTTCGGACTTGTCTCGGCACGCGTTTCGACTGACAATCAAACAAGTAACAAAATCAACTAATTTCTAAAAGAAATTAAGCTTTAATATTATTTTTAATGAAAAGAATTCATTTTTCTGAGTCAACAGGCTTTCGTTTTACTCGAATCGGACTAACGGTCTAATTATTATCAATTAAACACTGATAATTCAATTTATTATTCACTATAAATAATTATTACTAATTTTTAAAACTCAAAAACAAAATTTAATCCTTATTTAAGAAAAATCAGAAGTAAAAATGATTTTTCTATAATTTTTGGAATTAAAATAAATTTATTAAGATTTATTGAAAATTATTTGATTAATTATCAAAATAACTAATCATTTTTATATAATTAATAATTAATAAATAAATAATAAATAAATAATAATTAATTAAGAAAATAATTCAGAATTATTTATAATATAAATCAATTAATTAAATAATTAATTAATCAATTTATATAATAAATAAATCTGATTTTTTTAAAATTAATAAAAATAAAATTAAAATTAAAATTCCAGAAACATTAGTCAGAAACCAACCATCTGACAAAACAGATCAAAACCGGGTGGACAAACGGGTCAACTGGGTCACAATCCGGGTCATGAAGAACATGACCGGATTTTTTTTCCAGAATTCGACGGCTTCACCGGATTCCGGTGAGTCGAATACAGTCCCAAATCAGCACCGTTTGATACGGTTTTTGGGTGCTTTTCATTGCAAATCAACATAGCAATCTAATCACGATCAAAACATCCCGGAATCATCCCTGGTTCATCTTTTCCGATCAAAATCGACATGAACTCCGACCAAAAATCGAATTTACAGAATCATACATGAAATCAAACGTTTAATAGTGCAAATCATAGCTAATAACATTTACAATCAAAGCCCTAACATTACCAGAATCAAATATTCACAGAAATTACGGAGTTATGATTTAAAAATCTGACATAAACCCTAGAAATCGAATTCATCGATTTAAGTATCGTTTGTTCAATTAATTAGTACCAATCGATTGCTTGCAACACAGAGAGACTATATCAGCCATCAAAATCATTCAACAACCCCTAGAACTAAAATCCCCAAATCACAGCTATGAACCCTAGAATCGAAATCAAAAATATACTGATTTAAACATGAAATTGATGATACAAACCGAAAGAACAACTCAAGAGCTTCGTTTTGAGTACTTACATGACTGTAAACGATGCCGGAAACTGATCGGAAACACTGCTCGAATTCTTGACCCGAATTATAAACCCCAACACGACTGCAGAGAATTTTGTATATTTTTCTGATTTTTAATTAATAATTATGATTAATTAAATAAAAATTAGGCTATTTATAGTAGTAAAATTAATACTCCTAAATAAAATTAAGGGGTTAATTATACATCTAATAAAAATATTTGGCCCTAATTTTTATAATTTTTTAGTATTAAAATTTAATTTATAAATATTTTATATATTCAATATATATGCCAAAATTTCCCGAAAATTGTGAATAATGCAAAAATGCAAAGAAATAATATAAATGAAAGCCTATAATTTTATAAAAATAAAAATGTGATTTTTGTGTGGTTTTTAACACCTAATGGGGTCCGGAAAAGTCATTTTTCGTAAAACGAGAAAATTTATAAAATGCCTAGATGTTCAGAATAATGCGATGGTAAAAGCCGTTTGATGAAAAATAAAGCCCATTATTTTATTTGAAATACTGGCTTTAAAGTCATGGTTTGGGTTGTAAAACGTTTGAAATGAAAGCGATAAATGCAAAATTAAACATCTGAAAAATATCTTAAAAATACAGAAATGACACAGGATGCACATAACACGTAACAATTAGGGTTTAACAGATAATCACACATAAATGACACATTAACACACCTTATTTATTATAAATATGATATAATACAGACGTAAGTTTCCCAGACGTTACAATAGTTGGTTGATTGATGTTAGACTGAATGTCATTAATATTAGGCTTAGAATAGTCCATCAAAGCCTTCGGATTTTCTGCTTGATCACCCATAGCTACTATAATTGGCTCTTCAACTTTCTATTCTTCTTCTACCTTCTTTTCTTCCTCAAAAACTTCCCTACGAATTACCATAAGTTATTCCTCGGCTTTATCCAGTGTTCTCTTACGAGTACGCGAACGCGTATGCATACACCCTCTCTAGATCACCTGAAATAAAACAAGGAAACAAATAAGTAACAATGTCCGAGTCAATGAACTTTAACGACCACTGACGAAAAGCACATAAACTAGTAATTAACAATGCAGTCCCCGGCAGCGGCGCCAAAAACTTGTTAGTCGCTAAACACGCGCTAATATTACACGCAAGTATACGAGTTCGCAAGTAGTATAAGATATAAATCAAATTCGATCCCACAGAGACTGTATTGGTTAACTATCTAAATTACGCACCTAAGCAACAATGTATGGTTATTATTCAATGCTAAGATGATAACAAATTGAGAATGTTTATAACTAAGAATTACGCTAACTATTATAACTACGAGAATAAGATAGACTGAGTTAATATATATGACAGTCATGGGATTTTAACTTTATTAAATACTTCATTCAATAGCCTTATTATTCTCAATCTTAGCATGCAATGGTGATGACACTAATCAGACAACACAAAACTGATAAACGCCAACTTTCGTTGCACGAGTACCATTCTACCAGACATCCACAAAAGAGAAAGAAGCTGAATAGGTACCAATTATATTGAGACCCTATATGTCTATAGAATTTGACAACATAACGGTTTAAGCACAAGTTATCTATCTTGATTATATAGGGCAAGTAAGATGGTTAAAATTACCTACGAATCATGTATATCAATACATGAACCTATGCTAGCATGGAAAGTTCTAAAACCTTAAATTCACTTTCTCTTCATTTAGAATTAACATGTTATCTTATAAGTTCTGATTTCATCATATTGGTTCTATCAACATACGAGAAGACGAATACGCACAACCAATACTAGGGTACCATATAATCACCACACACCAAGGCATCAAACAATTTAACTAAAGAAATCCATAAGTAAATCTGCTAGACCCCTACGATAACGATTAGCCCATAATCGAACTCATCGCCAACGTGGGTTCCAATGAAAACATGATATAGCAAACGTAGTCTTTATACGAATAAATAACCAAAGTACAATCAAGAATATAGGTTCAGCAAACAAGAAACAAGCATCCAAATTACAACTCAAAACAAAGATTCACAAGAATAAACTAGTTCATCTTCGCCTTTGTTGAATTGTGCCAAAAGGTCTCTTGCCGTCTTCTCCTTCCTTGATGTCTTGATATCTCTGAATATATCTTGAAAAACGACCTAAGTTATGTTTATATAGCAGTCCATGCATCCCAGGAGTCCAGTTATTCGAATTGTAAAAGAATTAGGATTTTAATATCCCGACCCAGCGCGGGCGCGCGCTTCACCAGCGCGGGCGCGCTGCCTCTCTGTACTCCCGGCGCGGCCGCGCACAACACCAGCGCGGGCGCGCCTGTGTTAGGTCACACACACTGTAGAGGGGGTGAATACAGTGTAAAGTACAATCAAATTGAACTTTAATATCACAAGTAACAGAAAACAAACTTTATTGAAACAATAAACTCTGTTACAGTATGGAACTGTTACCTCTCAGTGATGAACAAATATCACGAGAGCTGCTAGGGTTAATACGAATAATCTTCTCGAATATGATAACACATATAGTGTAAACCCTATGTCTGTGTTTATATACTACACATTTACAAGATAATCGCTAATTGATATGGAATATAATTCTGCTTCCTAAAATATATCAATCAGATATCTTTTCTTCCAAGTATTCTATTCTTCATAGAATTCCTTCTTCATACATATCTCTTCTTATGTTTATCTCGATCTTCTTTTCTTTAATCAGCTACTATCCTTATCTTGAACGTCCTTCAACACTTAAGTTCTGATATCCATCTTCTGATGATTATCTCCTGATAAGATAAGTACTGATATCCTTAAGTCCTGACTTCCAGTAAGTACCGATTTATCCTGTTTAAGTAAGATCTGAAACTAAACATAAATCATATTAGCCATGACATTATCAAATATATCTAACAATCTCCCCCAACTTGTAAATTAGCATAATATAAAAGTTTAACAGATATTTGATGATGTCAAAAACATTAAGTACAAATGCATGAGAATTAGACTAGATAACTACAACTTACAGTCCTTAAAGCTTTACCAACATTTAACTTCTGATAACAGCTTCAGTCTGTACAAATATCAGAATTTAATCAGTTATAGATCTTGACTTGGCTTCATCTTATGATCTCTCTGATGTCAGGAGTTGTTATGAGATAGTTCTTCAACAAACATCTCTCAGCATATCTAAGTTCATCAATCATCCTCCTTTTAGCATCTTTAAGCTCTGCATTATCTTCACCAATTTGAAAGATTGCAGCCCTGAGATCATTAATCTTTGCTTTTCTTATATCCTAATCCAGTCTGATCAAATAAGCTTTATCAGACTCAAGATTGAATTCCACAGCCCTGTAACCCAGAAAGGTAGTTATAATTTTAGGAGTGTTGGGCTTCATTTCAACTATATTACCCTTGTGATCTTTGTACTTTGGAACATATGTGCTGTCAGACTTAACAGAATAAAGCCTTTTCTGTCTCTGAATCTGATCCTTCAAATAGTTTGCAGCACTTCCTGTCAATCTGTCATCCACTTGAAGTAAGAATAGCACATGCTCCAATTCTTCAAAATACTTCAATGGAATGGCATTTTGCCTTATATGATAAACCCTACCATCTGTCATAAAGTACAACAAGATGTGTTCTTTCAAGTAGGTATGGTAAACCATTTGTACAGATTCCAGTTGATTCAATCTCTCAGGAGTTGCTCCAATACCTGGTTCACTCAAGGAAGTTGGATCATTGGTAGTGTTCTGTATTCTTCTTTCATCAGCACTTCCCAATCCAGTTTTATCTCTTGCTTCCTTTCCAGTAACTACTCTTACTTCAAAACCACTTGCAGCAGTCTTCAAAGGTTGAGTCTGTTTTGCTTTAGTGAATCCTGGTAGGAGTGTCTTTGATCTATCTTCTGATATCAAGTTAACTTGAGCTATGTCAGAGGTTACTTGCTTCTTTGGAATATCATAACTTACTGTCTCTTGACTCTGAACAACTTGAGCCATGTCAGAGGTTGTTTTAAGAACTTTTCTTGAAGTCAGAGCAAGATCATCCTTTTCATCAGTGATTTCTTCATTCTCAGGAGGCACATAAACCATGATAGGTTCACCAACCTTTTCTTTACCCTTGGATCTTGGATCTATCTGCGGTTGTGATTTAGCCAATGTTGCTTCAGTATTTGTCCTTTCTTTTATCATAATGCCTTTGAGTTTTGGAAGTGTCTTTATACCAGAAGCTTCAGATTTAGATATGACTTTCTCTGATTTAAGTATGGCTTCTTCTTCCATTAAACTCTCCAAGTCCATTCCTGGATTTTCCCGAAAAAATAACTGTCTTGACATTTCTTCATCAAGATCTAAAAATTCATCAGAACTTATCCTTTTACCAGTAGCAGAACTAATTCTTTTCCCAGTATCAGAACTTGTCCTGTAACTTGTGATTTCAGTTTTTCTTGATGAGAAAACTCTACCTTGACTATGACCTCTACCCATTCCAGAGTTTCCTTGATCATCATTTTCATCATCCTTCCCTTTCAGTGTCTTGGCAGTCTTGCATTTGGACTTAATTACTCTCTCCCCCTTTTTGGCATCAGCAGGTAGTAGAAGAGAGACAAGCAATTCCACTGAGGCTTGGATTTCATTAAGTTGAGATTGCTGAGAAGCTTGATTTTTTAGAATATCATCAATCTGAGCTTGTTGTTTCTCTTGAGTCTTCTCAATATAAGCAATCCTATCAAAGCTAGGTTGGAAGAACTTTTTCTTGTCAATTTTCTGAATTTTGTCCTGTTTGATGAATTCTTCCTGAATCTTGTGTAGCTCTGCATGAGTAGTTGAATGGAGACCTTGTAGATGTTTAGTACTCAATGCAGTGACTCTAAGCTGGGTTTTGAAATCATCAGAAATTAACATTTCATCAGCTTTTGTCAAGTGCTCAGCAAGATGCTTTGCAGTTGGAACACAGGAAACTGAGTTCCATTCCTTAGTCCACTCATGTCCTGCAGGAGTTTCACTCCAAGGCACTGGTGCTTCTCTGGTAACAAACTTCTTAACAAGTTCAGATTTAAGAATAGTTTGTTGAGGAGCATGTCCTGAAGGACCTGCTTCATCAGTATCTGTAGTTGGAGCAGCATCACCAGTATCTCCAGCATTTGCAGCATCAGAACTTACAGAATCAGTATCTTCTGATAAAACATCAGTGTGAGTAGCAATGAAGGCTTCAGCATCCTCTAATTGCTGATCTGGTTCCAAGTTCTGATCAACAGCCATATCCTGATGCTCACCTATATTCTGATCATCAGCATCTAGATGTAGAGAAGGTGTAGTAGATAATTCCGGAGTTTGAGCAACATCAGTAACAGGTGTTGTTGATGGATTAGTTGTTGTTGGAGCTTCTAAGTAAAGTACTTCAGGCACAACCAAGGTCTGGATATCAATTTCAGCACTTGTGCCTGGAACAACAGGAGATACAGACTTTTGAATAGGAGACACAGATGGTGTGTTGGCCTTTTCAGTAACAACTTCCTGAGATGGAGTGGATGGAGAAGTAGGGACTAGAGCAGATTCCTTTTCTTGTGAGATCAGAGATTCCTGATCCCCTTCCTTAGCTGCTGCTTCTTCATCATCTGAAACTGGCCTTTTTGCCCTCTGTTTCTTGTATCTCTTTGTAGATATGGATTCCTTGGGAGTTTCAGGAACAGTCATTCTTCTAAGCCTCTTGAGAAGCCTAGATCCCCCAATTCCAGAATCCTTCTGAGAAGTCACTTTCTCAGCTTCTTTGACAACAGGTTCTGATGTAGAAACCTGTTCCTCACTGTCAGATTCATCTCTCAAAACAATCCTCCTTCTCTTCTGAGGTGTTTGAGGAACAGTCTTTGTCCTCTTAGGCTTGGAAGATGAAGGCTTCACAGGAGGTTCTGAGGATGAAGGTTGAACTGTCTGTGAAGTTGAGAGATATGATCTAAGATATTGCCTTAGTGTAGGTTGAGTAGTATGGGTGGTAGGTGCTGATGGTTGTTGTGGTGTTTGGGAGGTTGTTGTTGGTTGGACATCAGGATAAACAGATCTATAGGAATCAGGATCAGCATTTACTAAAATCTGTTGTACAGACTGAGGAATCTGTAAAGGTCTAACCACTGGTTTCTTAGTGTCAGCATTTACCAGGTCATTAAAGTATCGTTTTACAACCTTAAAAGGTGGAGTTAAGGAACTGACTAAGTGAGGTTCATCAGTACAAAAAGTATATATAAGTTGACAGAATCTAGCAAAGTAGACAACATTCTTATCCTCTGTCATCCTATCCCCAATAAAACCTATTATAGCCGTTGCAAAATCAAAATGAGTTTGGTTTATAATGGCATACCCCATGTGCTGACTCATTATAGGGATGGCATCAAAATTCGAACACTTGTTCCCAAAAGCTTTAGTGATGCAGTCGAAGAAGAAGCTCCATTCCCTTCTGATATGAGCCCGTTTCAACTGCCCAAGCTTTGCCAAACTCTGTTCATACCCCAAACTGGCCATTAACTCCTGCAGAGCCGATTCCTCTGGAATTGAAAAAGTACATCCTTCTGGGAGATGTAGAGCCTTGCGTATTGTACCAGGAGTGACTATATATGAAGAATCACCCACTTCGAAAACAATACTAGGAGTACCATTTGGACCACCATTATCAAAGTTTCCAGTCCTCCAAAGTATCAGAACTTGTTGGCTTGAGAATACTGAAGGTTGGGTCAATGCATACCCGATTTCACTGTATGCAAGAAGGTCTTGCACAAAATGCAATTCAGACGGAGCTTCAGCATTATCAAGAATAGCAACATAATTGTTTGGAACAAATTTAGCTCCATCAATGATTAAATCCTTAGGTGTCATGAAAGTAATCGAGAGGTTTAAGTGCCTGTTAGGTGTTTGATAGAATGTCTATATGAAAAACCACTGTTAGAAGAAGAAAGAGAGTAAAAGCAAATAGAGAGAAAAAGTGTGAAAGGAAATAAAAGATTAAAAAATCCTCTCTCTGTGACTTATACTTTTGGAAAAAAAATTTAACCATTGGACACCTGTTAGACATGCAGTAAAAACGAATAGTTAATGGGCACGAGAAAACAGTAATCATTACTTACCCACTTGCAGTTTTTCAAGGAAAAACCGTTCCACTTACCCAGTTATTCCATTAATCAAGGTGAAACAGTTTTAATTCAAAATGGAAACTGTTCCCACTTATTGAATTATTTTTCACTGCAACATCAATATTCTGAAAAAAAATTGAGTGAAAATGACCATAATAAATTGGACGAGCAAGTACTGATAAAAGAAAATCAGAACTTAAGTTAAAACAGAATTTATGTGGTCATCAGAATATGAATATGTATCAGGATTTACCAATACATTACAAAATATCTCAGAGACAAGATCTTAAAAAAACAAATTTCATTAATATATCAAGAGAATACATTCATGAAATTGAAATTACATCAGAACTTGTACAAGATTTCCCTAAGCTGCTAAACCTAACGTCAACAGCCTTTGTCCTAGCTCAAGAAGCAGGGCAAGGCTGATGATGAAGAAAAACAGGAAGAAGAAAATAAATCATTTCTTCTTCCTACTCTCGACAAACAGAATAGCGAATTGTATGATTCGCTCTTGCTGGCGGAGAGCTTCCAGCCTTTCCTCCTCCAATCGCTCCAAATGGCGATGGTAGTCCATGTAGAAGAACAGGAGGTGGGTAAGTACCTCCTGGGGAACAGAGTCCCATATCTCATCAGGAATGGCAGTGACGTGCCATTCCTGCTGCCAATCGGCACAGCTCAGCTCCATGTTGAATGTTTCGTAGTTCAAAAACATATTGTAATTGACCATGGTGTTTTTGATAGAAAAAGTATGAAGGTGAGTTTGTGATAAAAGAGATGATGGGAAGGCTGATGTGAAGTGGTTGTTTATATAGGCAAGAGAATGCCAGGAGACGCAAAGAAATTTAATGCTGACAGGTGGAATTAATTCCACCTCGTCTCCCCAGACTTGGAAAAAGAAAAACATTCATTGGAAAGAGAAAACATGGTTTAATGCGCACAAGAAGCAAGTAAAAGTTGACTGTTCATGTACGAGTACCACTATCCCTAACTATAGTGACTATTAATCTTCCACTTCAACAGTATTCAAGTTTAAACTAAGACTGTTGTCAAATTTTATCCACAAATAAGTCAAGTAAAGAATCAGACTGTAATATCAGAACTTAGACTTATATCAGAACTTAACAGTCATCAGAATTTAATTTCTTAACTCGAAAAAGGAATGCCTATTTTAGTAAGTCCTCACACAAATTCTGATTTATATTCTTCAGAACTTAATCATCAGAACATGCAATCAGAACTTGTCCTCAGAATTTGTGCAATGTGACACAATGACTATTCATTTAAAACAACATAGATCCCCACAGTGATTTTCATCATTCATATGGAGTGGTTAGTGTGTGCATTAAGCTAAATATCAGACAAAGAGAAAAGTCTGATTCACTTCAGTACATCTTAAAAATAAGGCATAACTAAAACTTTACTAAAAACCTGTCAATATTCTGAAACCTACTATTGAATGAATTCATGCTTGAGTCCACCTCAACTATTTTGTGCTAATTTTGTGCATCTTTTTAAATTCTATTTTACAGTGGCTTCTCAGTGTAAGTGAGTCACGACTGCTTATCAGAATTTATGCTATTATCAGATTATTTCTCCAGTAATCATAGAGTGTGAAAAGTCACCAAGAAAATATTTTATCTGCTTTTTTGATGCATATTACTTAATACCAGCAATGCACTTGGGTCTTCCCTTCCACATTTTTACTCTAGATCTCAAAGGAGTGCCTGATTTTTAATCCTTGTTTCTCTTTCTTTTTATTTTGATAAGTGAGGTTTATCAGCACTTAGTACATTCAACAGATTTACTAGCATCAGAATTTAACAGATGAATAGCATTATTCTAGTTTGTGACTTAGTAATAAGATAGACAAAGTAAACTCAACTAAGCTCAATTATCAGAATTTGCTTGTGTCAATAGATTTCCACAGAAATAATTACTTCTTACATGGGATCCCTTATTTATTGAAGACTACTAGGTCAGCATCTAGCACAGTTATCCTCATAGGATTGAATAGTAACCTAAATAGACATATCACTATCAGAGTTTAGAAACATTTATCAGACAATAGTCAGTACTTAAACACATTTTTCAATTAAGCACAGAAGACACAAAGAGATTGAATTCTTGTAAATACTGATCATAAAGTCTGATGCAACAGAACAAAACTAAGCAGATTTAGAGAAAGAACCTAAAACCAATCCAAGTTCATTTACCAATCTTGTAAAAGTAGCTTCACACAATGGTTTTGTGAAGATATCTGCTAGTTGTTGATCTGTTGAAACAAAGTGTAATTCCACTGTACCTTCATCCACATGTTCCCTGATGAAGTGGTACCTGATGCTGATGTGCTTTGTCATAGAGTGTTGAACTGGATTACCTGTCATAGCAATAGCACTTTGATTATCACAGTAAATAGGGATTTTGAAATATCTTAACCCATAATCCAGTAACTGATTCTTCATCCAAAGAATCTGTGCACAACAGCTTCCTGCAGCAATATATTCTGCTTCTGCAGTTGATGTGGAAATTGACTTTTGTTTCTTGCTAAACCAAGAAACCAATCTGCCTCCAAGAAATTGGCAGCTTCCACTTGTGCTTTTCCTGTCAATTTTGCAACCTGCAAAATCTGCATCTGAGTAACCTATTAGTTTAAAATCTGATTCTCTGGGATACCACAATCCCAGATCAGTTGTGCCTTTAAGATACTTGAAAATTCTTTTCACAGCTGTTAAGTGAGGTTCTCTTGGATCTGCTTGAAATCTTGCACAAAGACAGGTAGCATACTTGATATCAGGTCTACTAGCAGTTAGATAGAGTAGAGAGCCAATCATACCTCTGTAATCAGTAATATCTACTGATTTACCAGTATCCTTATCCAGTTTTGTTGCAGTGGCCATGGGAGTGGATGCACTTGAACAATCTTGCATTCCAAATTTCTTCAGCAAGTTTCTGGTGTACTTAGTTTGACAAATAAAGGTGCCTTCTTCATTCTGCTTGACTTGAAGGCCCAGAAAATAGCTAAGTTCCCCCATCATACTCATCTGATACCTTGACTGCATCAGTTTGGCAAACTTCTTGCAAAGTCTGTCATTTGTAGACCCAAAAATGATATCATCAACATAAATCTGGACCAGAAGTAAGTCCTTTCCATGGTTGAGGTAGAACAGTATTTTGTCTATAGTTCCTCCGTTAAATCCACTTTCCAGAAGAAACTGAGCTAAAGTCTCATACCATGCTCTGGGAGCTTGCTTAAGTCCATAAAGTGCTTTATCAAGCCTGTAGACATAATCTGGATGTTTGGAATCTACAAAGCCTGGAGGTTGTTCAACATATACTTCCTCCTCCAATTCTCCATTGAGAAAAGCACTTTTCACATCCATTTGAAAGACAGTAAACTTTTTGTGAGCAGTATAAGCCAAAAATATCCTTATGGCTTCTAACCTAGCAACTGGTGCAAATGTTTCATCATAATCAATTCCCTCATGTTGAGAATATCCTTTTACAACCAGCCTTGCCTTATTCCTTGTAATTATGCCATCACTATCAGTTTTGTTTCTGAATACCCACTTTGTACCAACAACAGATCTATTCTTTGGTCTTGGCACTAGGGTCCAGACTTCGTTTCTTTCAAATTCATTTAACTTTTCCTGCATTGCTTGCACCTAATCAGCATCTTGAAGAGCTTCTTCCACTTTCTTTAGCTCAGTCTGAGAGAGAAAAGAATTGTAAAGACATTCGTTTGAAGTACCTGTTCTAGTTCTGATACCTGCATCAGGATTTCCAATTATCAAATCAGGTGTATGTGATTTAGTCCACTTCCTTGCAGATGGAAGGTTTTCTCTAGAACTGGATGCTCCCCTATGATCCATGCTATCTTCATTTTCATTTTCCGATGCTCCCCCTGAAACTATGCTCTCTGAGTTGGATTCTTCAAAATTTAGATTTTCAGAACTATCAAAACTTGGCTTATCAGAACTTGACGAATCAGAACTTGAAGTGCCAGATGTATGTTCTGATGCTTCTTGAGATGTGGTATGTTCTTGAGTATGCTCCCCCTACATAGGTGCATCTTCCTTTGGCGTAGTCACCATAGTTTCAATAACATCAGAGTTTAATCCATCAGAGTTTACAGTATCAGGACTTAGACTGTCAGGATTTTCAGTATCAGAATTTGAGTCTTCATTTTCAAATCTCAGCTGATCATGATCAATAAAATCTTCAAGACCAGTAATATTCTTGTCATCAAAAGAGACATTGATAGATTCCATGACCACTCTTGTTCTCAAATTATAGACTCTGAAGGCTTTTGTGGAAAGTGGATATCCAACAAAGATTCCTTCATCAGCTTTTAGATCAAATTTAGATAGCTGTTCAGGATGAGTCTTGAGAACAAAACACTTGCATCCAAATACATGAAAGTACTTCAGATTTGGCTTCTTTTTCTTCACCAACTCATATGGTGTTCTTCCTTGCTTGTTAATGAGTGTTGCATTTTGAGTAAAACAAGCAGTCTGCACAGCTTCAGCCCAGAAATAGGTTGGAAGCTTTGCTTCTTCAATGTAAAATTCCTAATTTTATTTTTAATTTATTTATTAGAAATTAGATATTAATTTGTCTAGATAAATATTTTAAAATTAGAATATTCTGAAAACATTTTGTGCAAGGTAGTTGATTTGTGAAAAGATTTGTTATTTGTGGAAATAAGTGTAAGAATAATTTAGAAAATCGAAATTTTTTTAGTTTAGGTAATTGTGTGTATCAAATATTTTATTTATGGAATTTACTTGGAGAGGTTGTAAATCTTTAGGAGGAAATATTATTATTTCCTAGTTGAGATATAGGGTTTTGTATCGTTATAAATACACCATATTCGTATTCCTTGTTTTTATCATTAAAATTCGTAGGACTTTCTCAGCAAAAATCAGCTGTCTTGTAAAATTCGTAGAAAATTCATCGTAAGTCAGAATTCAGTGATTCTGGACTTTTCAGAAAGGTCTTTTCGTTATCTTCAGCTTTCGTGTTTCGTGTTTTTCAAGAAAATATCGTTTAGAGGGTCAAAAAGAGTAAATTCAGATCTGGTCAGGCTTTGAGGTAAGTACCTTTTGACTTACTTTTAAATTTCCGAAAAGATATTTCAGTTCTGTTTTTAATTTCATATAAGATATAAAAACTTTGATTTCGAAATTATAAGATATAAGTATTTGTGAATTTTAGAACCCAGTCTCTACGTTTTCGAACCGTTCGTAATTTACGCTATAGTTCCGGAACTAGCCTTAGATACCCTTAGTAGGCGCACAAGTGTGCAACTTTAGATACCTATTAAGGGCGCGTAATTATTGAACTTTAGATGCCGACCACTGGCAAAGTGTGGTATAAAGAATAAGAATAAGAATTAGATGCCGGCTACTGGCAAAGTGTGGCCGTAGATCAAGACTGTGGTATTTATAAGAATTATCGTTTCGTTCTGTTTTATTCTGCTCAGATCTGTTATAAAATCTGTACTGTTATAAATTCTGCTCTGTTCTGTTTTAAATTCTGAATTTTAAAATATAAAACTTTGGGTTGGATTTATTTTAGAAAATGTTTTACAAAATTATTATTGTTTTAAGAAAAATCGTTTTATCAAAACACCCATTGTTTTTCTGTTTAAAAGTTAGTCAATTTGTACTTGCTGAGCTGTGTAGCTCACCCCTTTTAACATTTCAGGTTCGGAATTTGGAGCATATTAAGATTAAGGAATGAGAACTATGTGGAGATCTGTGCTGCTTCGTTTGTGCTATTTGAATTAGAATAAAGATTTTGTTTTTAGAGAATAAATTTAATTATCTGTTAGACAATTATTATCGGATTTGTGGAGCTGCGTCTCTATTTTTATGATTTTGATTATTGAGTTTGACCGCTGCTTTGAATTTCGTGATCTATTAGAATTATCGAGTAATAATATATTTTATTTTTAGTTTTCGATTTAGAATTTAATAGTCCGGAAGTGCGGGTCGTTACAGTTGGTATCAGAGCCAGGCTGTCCTTCGGAGTGTATTAGGTATGGGACTAGTACATTCCCTAGGATGTGATCCTTTAGACTATCGTATAGGTCTTAGAAAATTATTTTGGATTTAGGGCATTTATTTGTGTGATTATTTGATATGTTTGACTTTTGTGTTTTTTTTGATTATTGACTATAAGTTTAGAATTTGTTTTGTGTGTTCTAGTAAAGATGGATGGAGAAAATCAGAACAACAATGAAAATCAGGGCAATAATGATGAAGGAGGAAACGTCTTTGACCAGCTGGCTGAAACTCTAGCTGTACTTGTGAATCAGCAACCGAAGCCCAACATCGTCTCTCAATTCAAGCGTTTGAACCCGCCAACTTTTGATGGAGCTACAGACCCGGCTATCGTTGAGATGTGGATCCAAGAGATGGAAAAAGCTTTCGGACTTCTGGGGAGCAATGAGGAACAGAAGGTGACCTTAGCTGTGTACCAATTGCAAGGAAGCGCTTACGACTGGTGGCTTATGTGTAATATCCCGTAATTTTTAGAATTCGATTAATAAAAGAATAATAGAATAAAAAAGGATTAAAATTAGATAAGGACTAGGATTTAAAATTGGGTTAGACTAATGAGCCTAAAATTTGGATCCAATTCTAATATGGATAACTTGTAGTTTAAGATATAGGGTTTTGTCTCGTTATAAATACACCTTATTCATCCTCCTCGTTTTAAGTATTAAAATTCGTAAGGGCTCTTCTCAGCAAAAATCAGCAGTCTTGTAAAATTCGTAGAAAATTCATAGTATGTCAGAATTCAGTGACTCTGGGCTTTTCGGAAAGGTATTTTCATTCTCTACAACTTTCGTGCTTTGTATTTTCCAAGATAACGTCGTTTAGCGGGTCAAAAAGGCTATATTCAGATCTGGTCAGTTTTAGAGGTAAGTTTTCGATCGATCTTACTAGTGTTTTCAAAATTGTATGTTATGCGTTTATATTTGATTATCAAAATATGGGCTAAGTGATGATATTTTTGAATGTATTATGTGTTACAAGTATACGTATTGTTGTATATATGTGGTGTGTAGACGATAATTTTAGATCTCTGATTTGTGCCATGGTTTGTGAAAATATCGAATAAGAATTTAGGACCGCAGTCACCGGATTGTAGTGACAGTTTTATGAAAATTTAGGACCGTTATCACCGGGTTGTAGTGGTCGTGGCATGGGTTATGGATTTTGAATTATTGTTGTTTATGTGCTATGTGTATCGAATAAGAATAAGAATATGTATCAAAAGTGTTTGTTTCTTATATCGTATCATATTAATTATCGTATTTTTTTAATATGTGTATGTGTTACTTGGCCTACTAGTTGGATCGATTATTTTCTTGCTGGGCTGTATAGCTCATTACTTACAATTTCAGGTTTCGTCCGAGATTCGAGTTGTATAGCATTGGAGTTCGAGGACCTTAGTTTTGGAGTAGATTGACTTTTGGACCGTTTCCGTTCATATTAATTATCGTATTTTTTTAATATGTGTATGTGTTACTTGGCCTACTAGTTGGATCGATTATTTTCTTGCTGGGCTGTATAGCTCATTACTTACAATTTCAGGTTTCGTCCGAGATTCGAGTTGTATAGCATTGGAGTTCGAGGACCTTAGTTTTGGAGTAGATTGACTTTTGGACCGTTTCCGTTAGCTGCGCTTTTGTAATAGTCACTTTTGTAATAGGATTTTGGATTAATAATTGTATTAGAATTTAGTTTTGTATTTAGATTTAATAGTCCGGAAGTGCGGGCTGTTACAGTAGAATGAGACGACAAATCTTGAAGAAAATCATGAACCGTACACTTGGGCAAAGTTCAAGAAGGCTTTAGAGGACAAGTACTTTCCGAGAACAGTTCGTCTGCAGAAAGAGAGGGACTTCATTCGACTTCAACAAGGTGGAAGAACCGTCATTGAATACGAAGCAGAATTTGCAAAGCTTGCGAAGTACGCGTCGACCCTAGTAGCAGATGAGAGCAGTCGAGCACGAAGATTAGAGGAGGGACTTCGAAGTGACATCAGGAATTCAGTGGCGTCGTTTGAACTTCAGACGTACGAGGCTGTCCTCAACAAGGCGTTAGTGATCGAAAGGGGCTTGGCAGAATCTGAAAAGGCGTCTGGCAGTTGGAATAAGAGGCGGTTCACTCAAACTAGTGGGCAATCTTTTCAAGGGGGACCACTCAAGAAGCCACACGTGTACGATAACATCGGGGGTCAAGGTGATCGAGAGACGTGTACCAGGTGCGGCAAGAATCATCCGGACAAAGTCTGTCGTTGGAATACAGGTGCTTGTTTTCATTGCGGAGAAGTAGGACATAAGATTTCGAATTGTCCGCACAATCCGCCACCGCCACCAAGGAAGGAAGCAGATAACAAGATGGGCAAAGGACGTGTGTTTCAGCTGACAGGAAATGACAACTATCGCAATTAAGGTATGATTTCTTTTCTTTAGTGACTTATTTAATTTATTTATGTTATGTGAATTTGGGGACCAAATTCTTTTAAGGAGGGAAGAATGTAAAATTCCTAATTTTATTTTTAATTTATTTATTAGAAATTAGATATTAATTTGTCTAGATAAATATTTTAAAATTAGAATATTCTGAAAACATTTTGTGCAAGGTAGTTGATTTGTGAAAAGATTTGTTATTTGTGGAAATAAGTGTAAGAATAATTTAGAAAATCGAAATTTTTTTAGTTTAGGTAATTGTGTGTATCAAATATTTTATTTATGGAATTTACTTGGAGAGGTTGTAAATCTTTAGGAGGAAATATTATTATTTCCTAGTTGAGATATAGGGTTTTGTATCGTTATAAATACACCATATTCGTATTCCTTGTTTTTATCATTAAAATTCGTAGGACTTTCTCAGCAAAAATCAGCTGTCTTGTAAAATTCGTAGAAAATTCATCGTAAGTCAGAATTCAGTGATTCTGGACTTTTCAGAAAGGTCTTTTCGTTATCTTCAGCTTTCGTGTTTCGTGTTTTTCAAGAAAATATCGTTTAGAGGGTCAAAAAGAGTAAATTCAGATCTGGTCAGGCTTTGAGGTAAGTACCTTTTGACTTACTTTTAAATTTCCGAAAAGATATTTCAGTTCTGTTTTTAATTTCATATAAGATATAAAAACTTTGATTTCGAAATTATAAGATATAAGTATTTGTGAATTTTAGAACCCAGTCTCTACGTTTTCGAACCGTTCGTAATTTACGCTATAGTTCCGGAACTAGCCTTAGATACCCTTAGTAGGCGCACAAGTGTGCAACTTTAGATACCTATTAAGGGCGCGTAATTATTGAACTTTAGATGCCGACCACTGGCAAAGTGTGGTATAAAGAATAAGAATAAGAATTAGATGCCGGCTACTGGCAAAGTGTGGCCGTAGATCAAGACTGTGGTATTTATAAGAATTATCGTTTCGTTCTGTTTTATTCTGCTCAGATCTGTTATAAAATCTGTACTGTTATAAATTCTGCTCTGTTCTGTTTTAAATTCTGAATTTTAAAATATAAAACTTTGGGTTGGATTTATTTTAGAAAATGTTTTACAAAATTATTATTGTTTTAAGAAAAATCGTTTTATCAAAACACCCATTGTTTTTCTGTTTAAAAGTTAGTCAATTTGTACTTGCTGAGCTGTGTAGCTCACCCCTTTTAACATTTCAGGTTCGGAATTTGGAGCATATTAAGATTAAGGAATGAGAACTATGTGGAGATCTGTGCTGCTTCGTTTGTGCTATTTGAATTAGAATAAAGATTTTGTTTTTAGAGAATAAATTTAATTATCTGTTAGACAATTATTATCGGATTTGTGGAGCTGCGTCTCTATTTTTATGATTTTGATTATTGAGTTTGACCGCTGCTTTGAATTTCGTGATCTATTAGAATTATCGAGTAATAATATATTTTATTTTTAGTTTTCGATTTAGAATTTAATAGTCCGGAAGTGCGGGTTGTTACATTCAAGCATTGTATGTGCAGCTTCAATGAGGGTTCTATTCTTCCTTTCAACAACTCCATTTTGCTGTGGAGTTCCAGGAGCAGAAAATTCCTGCTTAATTCCATGGTTTTTGCAGAAATCTTCCATTATCAAATTCTTGAACTCAGTGCCATTATCACTCCTTATGGTTTTCACAGAATCTCTGACCAATTTATCCAGATGTTTTACATGATCAATCAAGATAGATGCAGTTTCACTTTTTGTGTGCAAGAAATACACCCATGTGTATCTGGTGAACTCATCCACTATGACCAACGCATATTTCTTCTTTGTAATAGACATGACATTCATTGGACCAAATAGATCAACATGTAGTAGATGATAAGGCTCAAGAATTGATGATTCAGTCTTGCTCTTGAATGAAGATTTTCTTTGTTTGGCCTTCTGACAAGAATCACAAAGGCCATCTGGAGCAAATACTGACTTTGGCAGTCCTCTCACAAGATCTTTCTTGACTAGTTCATTTATATTGTTGAAATTTAAATGAGAGAGTTTCTTGTGCCAATTCCAGCTTTCTTCAATTGATGCTCTACTCATTAAACAGATTGCAGAACCATCAGTATTTGTTGAAAGCTTAGCTTCATAAATGTTACCACGCCTGTATCCTTTTAGAACAACTTTGCCTTTGGATTTACTCACAACTTCACAGTGTTCTTCAAAGAAATCAACATGATAACCTCTGTCACAGATTTGACTTATACTCAGCAGATTGTGTTTAAGTCCTGAGACCAGAGCTACTTCTTTAATGATGACATTCCCAAGATTGATATTGCCATATCCTAATGTTTTTCCAATGTTGCCATCTCCATAAGAAACACTTGGGCCAGCTTTCTCCACAAAGTCTGATAGCAGGGCTTTATTTCCAGTCATATGTCCTGAACATCCACTGTCCAGAACTAGAATATTTTTCTTGTTGCCCTGTAATCACAAAGACCACTAATGATTAGTTTTAAGGACCCAGACTTGCTTGGATCCTTTGGCCTTATCAAGTTTGTTAACATTTGCAGCGGATTTAGCATCAGAGTTTATGTTAACATTTTTCTTATCAGAATTTACACTATCAGACTTTGTATCAGAATTTACACTAGAAGGAACAATGGAAACTTTCTTTAAAGAAGGTTTTATTTGATAATAATCATAGTACAAACTATGATATTCCTTACAAGTATAAATGGAATGCCATAAACTACCACAATGAAAACAAGGATTTTGTGGCTTATATCTAACATACTGACTCTTAACTCCTGACTTTGAAAGTAAGGAGTTTATGTTCTTATTCTTCCTGCAAAAAGAAGCCAGATGGTTAGAACTTCCACAGTTATGACACGTTTTCGTAGGAGCTTCAGGAACATGCTTATAGTCATTGCTTTTATTCACACCTTCCTTTCCATTCCTATTTTTCCTAGGTGATTTTACCTTGTTTGCATTCTTAACATCTTTCAGCTTATGCTTAAGCTACTTCTTAGTCATTAAGCCTATGTTTACTTCAACTATCTTTTCCTATTTTAGTTTGTCAGAAGTTAATCCCTCTTTAACTTCTAATTTATCATTATCAGACTTTACAGTTACAAACTTAACAGGTTTTAACTTTGGCTTTTGCTTAACAACAGGCTTAATTTCTATAGTTCCTTTATCATTCTTATCCTCTCCATAACCTAAGCCCTCTTTCCAATTTTCACTACTTAGCAAATTTTGAGTTGTTCTGCCAGAGTTAGTCCAAGTCCTGATTATCTCTCTTTCCTTTTCTAACTCAGTTTTTAGAGATTCATTCATTTTTAGCACTTCATCCCTAACATAAAAAGCATCATCTCAATCCTTCTGAGTTTGATGGAACATAACTAACTCTTTTTCTAAGAAATCATTTCTTTTCTTAAAAGCAAGATTTTCAGAAGTTAATCTTTCACATGTTAAAGTTTGATCTCTATAACTAACAAACATGGTTTTATGATATCTTCTCAACTCATTAATATCATCAGTATGAAAAGCATAAGTAGTCTGAGGTACCTTTGTTTCAGCAGCTTCAGAACTGCTCTCAGCACTTTCTTTATCAGCATTTGCCATCAACGCATAGTTCTCCTCACTTTCAGAGTCTGAGGTGTCTGTCCAGCTTTTCTTCTTTGTGACAAGAGCCTTGCCTTTGTCACCCTTTACTTTCTTACAATCTAGAGATATGTGGCCTTTCTCACCACAGTTATAGCATTTGACATTGGTATAATCTCCTCTATCAGACTTTCCTCCTTTGCCCTCAGATCTTCTGAAATTCTTCTTATCAGAACTTGTGCCTTTCCTGGAAAACTTCTTTCCCTTCCTGAACTTCCTGTATGCAATCGTTGTGATCCCTTTCACCATAAGAGCACACAACTTCATCATCTCCTCATCAGCATCAGTCTCAGGCAAGCTTTCAGAATCCGAGTCATCATCACTTTCAAAACTTGATGACTCAGTATCAGACTTTGTGAAAAGAGCTTTACCCTTGTCTTTCCTTGAGGTAGCTGCCTTGGGGAATTCTTCTTCAGCCTTAAGAGCAACTGTCCTTGATTTTCCTCCTTTCCTCTTGCTTCTTTGTTCCATCTCAAGTTCATGAGTCTTGAGCATTCCATAAATTTCATCAAGAGTTGTTTCATCAAGACTGTAGTTGTCTCTTATTGTTGTTGCCTTCAAATCCCAACATTCAGGAAGAGCTAACAGGAATTTAAGGTTTGAATCTTCAAGATCATACTCCTTATTAACCAGTGACATATCATTCAAGAGTTTGACAAATCTATCATATAAATCAGTCAATGACTCATTAGCCTTTGAGTCAAAGTGTTCATACTCTTGAGTGAGTATTGTCTTCCTGTTCTTCTTAATTGTATCAGTTCCCTGACACCTTGTTTCCAGAGCATCCCATATCTCCTTAGCAGTCTTGCAGTTAATTATCCTGTTTGACATTACATTATCAATGGCACTATGCAGTAAGTATCGTACCTTAGCATCCTTAGCAATTGATGCGATATCTTCAGCAGTATAAGCACTCTTCTCCTTTGGTACGGTCTTTGTTGCTTCACCTGCAACTGCAACAACGAGCTTGGTTGGTTTGTGAGGTCCTTCCTTGATTCTATCAAGATATTCTGGATCTGTAGCTTCCAGAAACATGGTCATCCTCACCTTCCATATGGCATATTCAGATGGTCTCAGTATGGGAACTCTGATGGTTTCATACTGAATTTGTGTCTTTGGAGGTTCTTCAGTTTTGGTAGGCTTAGTTGGAGTTTCTGTGTCAGACATGATTGTGTTTGGATCTTTAACTGTATGTGCGTTAATAGATAGGCTCTGATACCACTTGTTAGGTCACACACACTGTAGAGGGGGTGAATACAGTGTAAAGTGCAATCAAATCGAACTTTAATATCACAAGTAACAGAAAACAAACTTTATTGAAACAATAAACTCTGTTATAGTATGGAACTGTTACCTCTCAGTGATGAATAAATATCACGAGAGCTGCTAGGGTTAATACGAATAATCTTCTCGAATATGATAACACATATAGTGTAAACCCTATGTCTGTGTTTATATACTACACATTTACAAGATAATCGCTAATTGATATGGAATATAATTCTGCTTCCTAATATATATCAATCAGATATCTTTTCTTCCAAGTATTCTATTCTTCATAGAATTCCTTCTTCATGCATATCTCTTCTTATGTTTATCTCGATCTTCTTTCCTTTAATCAGCTACTATCCTTATCTTGAACGTCCTTCAACACTTAAGTTCTGATATCCATCTTCTGATGATTATCTCCTGATAATATAAGTACTGATATCCTTAAGTCCTGACTTCCAATAAGTACCGATTTATCCTTTTTAAGTAAGATCTGAAAACTAAACATAAATCATATTAGCCATGACATTATCAAATATATCTAACAGCCTGCCTTCTGCCAAAAACTCTTTTTCCTACTTCTTTATTCCATGCAGCTTCGATCCAATATTCCAAGCTTTTATTCCAGCAAATCCTAAACACCATATTAGCATCAAAATAATGCTAATTCACCTGATTCATGAAGTAAAGCCTGAAATGCAAAAACACATTAAAACACAAATAACTTGAGTACAAATACACCAACTCAAAGCTTATTAGAGCATAAATAAGTGCCATAAATGCCACTTAACAGTTATCGATAAGTTAAAATAAAGATATGAAGACTAGAGTTATCGACAAGTCAAATTCTCTTATAGAGAACTTGAGACCTCTACAAGACAAATTAACTATAGAGTACTAAAGATCTCGATAAGCCAATATACTTATCGAGATGTCAAGTTCTCTATAGATCAAACTGGAGATCTCGAGGTAAAATCTCAAAGTACAAAATTGCAGATCAGTTCAATATTCAAGATTAACAATCAACAAACAATCCAAACAGCTGGATTGACAAGTCTACAAAAAGCAGCTTGAAGGATGTGTAAGATCAGTAAGGAAGATCAAGATAATCACAGGATACTAAAGATATGCTAAACCAGAATAGAAGATATACTTTTCTATAAATGGAAATGACAAATGACTATTTACTAAAGCTAATAGCATGTCTTATTCTACACTGTGTAAATTACAGTTAACCAAATTATAAAGTTAACACTGGTCCTTTAGTCAGTAGTAACAAATTAGATAGAAAATCTTGTAACACTCTCAAGGAGAAGCTAAGCTCTTTATCAACAAAGAGCCTAGAAATTTTGTAGCAAAATATTCTTAATTTTAATATAAAATTAAGTGAGTTTTGAAGATATGTGTTCTTTATTTCTGCAAGCTTAATTTCTTTATGAACACATTTTTACTACAAGATTTAATTTACTTTGTTCAACCATAAAAGATTCAAGAAAATCTCAAAAATAGTAAAAAACATTCACCCCCCCCCCCCTTCTTTGTGTAATTCATTTCCTAACAAGTGGTATCAGAGCAAAGTCTGAAAGTAAACAGATTCAAGATCTTGGAAGAATGAATACACAAAAAATCAGTAGCATCAAAATTCCTACCTTTAATAAAGCTAACTACACTCTTTGGAAAAAGAAAATGTTGTTGTTTATCAAGATGGCCAATCCACTTTATATTCAGATCCTCAAAAATGGGCCCTTCACTCCTATGGTTAGAGTTGAAGAATCAACAGATGGTGATATGGTCATTCCAGCTCATTATGCTCCAAAAGTTCCTTCTGAGTATTCTAAGCCTGAAAAGGAGAAAGTTTCCATGGATAGTGGCTTGTAATTGATATTGATTGAGTCACTTGACAATGTGATGTACAACAACATTGTCAACTGTGACAATGCCAAGCAAATATGGGAAAAGATTGAGATACTCTGTGAGGGAACTGAGGAAGTTAGATCAAATCAGAGAAGGATACTAATTTCACATTATGAGGGTTTCATGGCTAAGCCAAAGGAAAGTATAACAGATATGTTTGAAAGGTTCAACAATCTAATAAATGACTTGCAGCTCCATGACAAATACTATGAAGCTGAAGAAGTGAACTTGAAGTTCTTTCTTACTCTCCCTGATCATTTAGAACAGAAAATCTCAGCAATTAGGGAAGGGAGAAATCTGAGCAGAATAACACTAGAAGTTCTATATGGAATTCTCAAAACATATGAACTAGAAATGATTCAAAGGAAATCATTGAGATCCGGTCAGGGACATGTTGTAGATGGCTCAAGTGCTTTAATTGTCAATGATATCCAAACATTTATTGATGAGCCAAGATCTCAAACTCCAGTTACCTCAACAAGTGAGCAAAGAACAAATGATTCATAGGAACAAGTCATTCGGGAATTGGAAGAAGATGAGTTCTACACTCTTGATGAACTGGATGAGCTAGATCAGTCAATGGCTTATTTGGCTAGAAAATTCTCTAACATTAGAGTAAAGAAGCCAAGATATTTCAAGGGTAAAGGACAGTCTTTCAACAAAGATAGCAGCTGGAAAGGAAAAGGGAAGTACACTTCTGATAGCAAGAACGGTTACAAACTGGATCTGTTGACAGATCTAAGATAAGGTGCTACAACTGTGATGAGTTGGGCCATTTTGCTACAGAATGCAGGAAACCCAAGAAAGCAAAGAAGGATAAAGCTTATATTGAATTGGAAGCAAAGTATGAAGCTCTTCTGAAGAAGCAGCAAAGCAAAGCTTATATTGCAGAGGGTCAAAGTTGGGATGACTCTGAAAATGATGAAGATGAAGAATTTGGAAATTATGCACTCACGGCCTTGGAGCAAGGAGAATCATCCTCATCTAAATCACAGGCACCAACTCTTATCACCACTGATATAAATATGAGTCAATATAAGGAAACTGTAGAGAAGATGAGCACAGAAATATTTCACATTCACACAAGCATGGTTGCTGCTAATGAAGAAGTTAGCAAATTAACAAAGATAAATAAGAAGCTTGAAAGTGAGAAGCAAGAAACTAAATTGTTGTTGGTGGAGCTTCAAGCTATAAAGCAAGAGAATGCTTATCTGAAGAACAAGCTCAAGTGTGCAAATGAAATTGAAGCAGTGCTAAGGGAGAAGCTGCAAAAGAATGAGGTGAAGTTGAAGTCTTTCATAAATGCATCTGAGATGGTTGGACAATACCATGAGAAAAACAAACCATGTGCAAATATTGCTATTGGTCTTTACTATGATGCCTTGAACAGCAAGAAGAAAGAGATAGGTGATAAAGGAAAAGCAACAGCTAATGAAAATATTCCAGCTATGCTGAAAAAGGTTGTATCACCTATGTTCAAGGCATGTGAAGTCAACTTCAGTGAAGAAGAATTGATTATCAAGCAAGAAATTGTTGATGAGGACAAAGAGAAGAAAACTGCAGAATCAACTCAACCCTCCAATACTAAAGAGAAACTCATGGATAAACAAAGTCTCAAGATACCAGTTAAAGAAACCAAAATTAAAGATGCAAGAAAGAAAAAGAAAAATAGAAATGGGAAAATAGGGATAAACAAAAGCAATAATTTTGCTTATGTTGTAGACGCTACAAGAAAAAAATGTGAAAAATGTGTCTTTGTGAATCACCTAACTCGCCTTTATAAAAAGGCACTTAGCAAGCCAACTGAAGGAGCCTGCAAATACAATGAAGCAAATGCAAATGACCCCTACTCCTTCTGTGACAAGTTTGACTGCATTCCTTGCAACTTAAAAGTGATGAAAAGTTGCCACAAACTAAGAGTAGACCTCAAAAAAACAAAAATTGGGTCTACAACAGAAAGGGAAAATGCTCAACAGTCAATGAACTCTATTTTATTTGAAACTACTCATTCGACTTCTACTAAATCAGTTAACAAGAAGAAAGTACCCAACACTGCTTGGGTTGCCAAACGTACTTAAAACTCATTGTGTGCAGGGAAAAGTGAAGAAAGTCATCTGGATCATAGATAATGGATGTTTCAGGAATATGACAGGTGATAAAGCCCTGCTATCACAGTTTGAGGAGAAAGTTGGCCCTTTGGTGACCTTTGGAGACAACAACAAAGGATTCACAATGGGATATGGAAAGATTGTTTCTGAAAATGTTGTCATTGATGATGTAGCATTGGTAGCTGCCCTTGAAGTGAATCTTCTCAGTATTAGCCAATTTGCAGACAAAGGCTTTGAAGTTTTATTCAACAAAGAAGAATGCACTTTTATCAGCAAGAAAACTGGTGAAGTTGCTCTGAAAGGAGCAAGAAAAGGAAGCTTTTTTGTTGCAGATATAGACTCAACAAATAAGGATGGAATTTGTTACTTCTAAATCTTCTAAATCAAGGCATCAGAGGAACAAAGCAAGCTATGGCATAAGAAGCTTTCTCACTTGAATTTTAAGGCAATTAACACCTTAGTCAAAAAGGAGTTAGTAAGAGACATGCCTAAACTGGAGTTTGCTCAAGTTGAAGTTTGTAAAGCTTGTCAGAAATGAAAAATGAAGAGATCAAGTCGCAAGTCAAAAACTATTAATTCTATAAGTGCACCATTTCAACTTATTCACATGGACATATTTGGGCCAATAAATGTCTTATCAATTTTAAGGGACAAATATGAACTTCTGATTGTGGATGATTTCTCAAAATATACTTGGGTAGAGTTCATGCACTCTAAAGATGAAACTCCACACATCATAATTGAGCACATCAAGAAGATAGAAAAATAGGCTGAAGATTATAATTGTGTAAAAAGATTGAGAAGTGATAATGGAACAGAATTCAGAAATGCAACATTGAGTGATTTCTGCAAAGGCATTGTTCAAGAATTCTCAGTTGCTAGAACACCTCAACAAAATGGAGTAGTTGAAAGAAAGAACAGAACATTAGTTGAAGCTGCTAGAACAATGCTGCAAGATGCCAAGTTGCCAACTAGTTTCTGGGAAGAAGGTGTTAACACTGCATGTTACACTCAGAACAGATATCTCATTAACAAGGCACATGGCAAATCACCTTACTCAATTATGTCTAAAAGAAAGCCTACTGTAAAGCATCTTCATGTGTTTGGAAACAAGTGTTACATTTTGAAAGACAACTCTGAATATTTGGGAAAATTTGACTCAAAGGACTTCGAAGCAATTTTTCAGGGATATTTATTGGAAAGAACTGCCTACAAAGTTTATGTGATTGATCAAAAGAAGATTATGGAAAGCACGGATGTGACTTTTGATGATGACAAATGTCCAGGCTTGGAATGCCTTGATGATAATGAAGCTGAAGCCCTTGCATTTGAAAATCTCAACATTGATAGTGATTCTGATGGGGAAGATGAAGTTGATGCACAATAGATGATAAATGACGAGACTACTCAACAAGAAAATCTTGGAAGTGAAAGCTCATCTCAAACACCTTAATTCGATAGCACAAACTCAGGGGGAGAAAGAGAAGAAGGATCTAGCAGTCATACCAACAATGAAGAAAATGATGAAGGCACAAGTCACCAAACTCATACAAGGAAGTGGGATAGAAGTCAAACTAGAGAAGCAATTATTGGTGATCCTACTGCTGGTGTGAGGACTAGAAGTGCAACTGCTAATAAGTGCCTACATGCATGTTTTCTGTCTCAAGTAGAGCCTAAGAAAATTGATGAAGCTCTATTGGATCCTGATTAGATATCTGCCATGCAGGAAGAACTGAATCAGTTTGAAAGAAACAAAGTTTGGGAATTGGTTCCTGCACCAAAGAATAGAAGCATTATTGAAACAAAATGGGTGTTCAGAAACAAGATGGATAAAAATGGTATAGTTACCAGAAACAAAGCAAGGTTGGTTGCAAAAGGCTACTCACAAGAAGAAGGAATTGATTATGATGAAACTTTTGCTCCAGCTGCAAGACTTGAAGCAATAAAGATTTTTCTAGCATTTGCTGCACATTCAAATTTTAAAGTATATCAAATGGATGTCAAGAGTGTCTTCCTGAATGGTGAGCTAGAAGAAGAAGTTTATGTGCAACAGCCACCTGGCTTTGAAGATCCAGAATTTCTAAATTTTGTATACAAGTTACTCAAAGCTCTATATGGACTAAAACATGCACCTAGAGCTTGGTATGACACACTGTCAGAATTTCTACTGAAGCATGGTTTTACTAGAGGTACTATAGACAAAACTCTCTTCTACAAGAAATATGGTGAGGATATGATCCTAGTTCAGATCTATATGGACGATATCATCTTTTGTTCTACAAATGAGAAGCTTTTCCAAAGATTATCCAAGCTTATGCAAAGTGAATATGAAATGAGTATGATGGGGGAACTGAGTTACTTTCTTGGACTTCAAGTCAGTCAAAGAAGTGATGGTATATTCATCATCCAAACTAAGTATGTCAAGGATTTATTGAAAAAGTTTGGTATGGTTGATTGTTCACCTGCATCTACGCCTATGTCTACTGCAACAAAGTTGGATGAAAATAAAAAGGGCAAGAGTGTAGATATCTCAAGCTATAGAAGGATGATTGGATCATTACTTTACTTAACTGCAAGTAGACCAGGCATCATGTTTGCTACATGTCTGTGTGCAAGATTTCAAGCCAATCCAAAAGAATAACACTTGATGGCTGTGAAGAGGATTTTTAGATATTTGAAGGGAACTCCAAACTTGGGATTTTGGTATCCTAAGGGAACTGGTTTTGAAGCTGTTGGTCACACAGATGCAGATTTTGCTGGATACAGGGTTGACAGGAAGAGTACTAGTGGAAGCTGTCAATTTCTTGGTCAAAGAAGACTTGTATCCTGGTATAGCAAGAAACAACAATCTGTATCAACTTCTACAGCTGAGGCTGAATACATAGCTGTCGAAAGTTGTTGTGCTCAAGTGCTTTGGATTAGAAATCAACTAATGGATTATGGCCTAATGTTACACAAAATTCCTATCATGTGTGACAATACTAGTGCTATATCTATAGTAGCTAATCCAGTTAATAATTCTAGAACAAAGCACATTGATATAAGGTACCACTTTATTAGAGAACATGCTATAAATGGTATCATTGAGCTCATTTTTGTTCCAACATAAAAACAATTAGCTGATATTTTTACTAAACCTTTGGATGAAGCAACTTTCACTAGACTTGTAGGTAAAATTGGAATGCTTAATTCTTCATCCTAAGGCAAGAACTCAACTAATGTTTTGTAGCAGATTAATTTCTAATAAATCAATCCTTATTTGATTTAAATTAGAAATTAACTGAAATATGAATTATAAATATTTCAGAAATCTCTGCATATTTATTTTTCAAAATTCAGAATTCAACTTGGAATTTTTCAAATTTTAAGTAAACATGTCAGTTGCTAATTTACATCCTTAATATGTAAAATTAACAAAGGCATAATTATATTGGTCGAAAGTATATAGAAAACCGAGTTCTCGATAAGTCTATTTGACTTCTCGACAAGTCATTTTAGGACTTCGCGAGTGAGTTCTCGATAAATCAATTTACTGACTTCCCGGGTGACTTCTCGGTAAGCTTAAATATAACTTATTGATAAGTCCTTGTAGAGTTCTCTAGTAGTGTTAATTCACAGAGTTCTCTACAAGTAAATTTTTACTAAACCTTTGGATGAAGCAACTTTCACTAGACTTGTAGGTGAAATTGGAATGCTTAATTCTTCATCCTAAGGCAAGAACTCAGCTAATGTTTTGCAGCAGATTAATTTCTAGTAAATCAAAATTAATTTGATTTAAATTAGAAATTAACTGAAATATGAATTATAATATTTCAGAAATCTCTATATATTTGTTTTTCAAAAACTCAAATTTAACTTGGAATTTTTCAAATTCTAAGTAAACTGCTCAATTGCTAATTTACATCTTTAATATCTAAAATTAACACAAGGCGGAATTAAGTTGTTCAAAAGTATATAGAGAACTGAGTTCTCGATAAGTCTAACTGACTTATCGACAAGTCATTTTAAGACTTCTCGAGTGAGTTCTCGATAAGTCAATTTACTGACTTCTCGAGTAACTTATCGATAGGCTTAAATATGACTTATCGATAAGTCCTTGTAGAGTTCTCTAGTAGTGTTAATTAACAGAGTTCTGTACAGGTATAATTTTTTAGACTTCTCAATAACTCGGAACTGAAATAATTTAACTTAATAAATTATTTTGGTAAAATACTTTCGGCAAATTTATTCTAATTTTATTTTAAATTTATTCAAATAAAAGTTGGAATTAATTCAGTCCATTTTTGGACAAACTGGGTATTTATTTGACATCTCGATAAGTCAATTTTTAGTTCTCTATAAGAGTAATTTAAAAATGACTTCTCGATATGTTTTTCATTTCTTAAAATGACTTCTCGATAGATAAATTCCAAACGTTTATTTTTGAGTTCTCGACAAGTCATTTGCTTTTACTATAAATACCCGGACTTCTCGATACATATACATACTTACAACTTTCGAGATCTCAAGTGACCTAGCTTTCAATCCAAAACCGATTTCTCTCTTATTTTTCATTCTTTCTCACAAATCTCTTTTACCCACTAAACTTCATACTCATATCAATGGCAGCCAACAATCTTGTACCTTTTATCCTCAAGGAAACCAATTTTCTTGCATTTCTAGATGCAAATCAAGCACCTGAAGTTTTTCATTGCTTTGTTAAATTCCGTTCTGAGACCTACTTTGTAGGTGCTCTAACTGCTAATCATGTGTTGTATTTAGATGTGTTAGGTGATTTCTGGAACACAGCAATAACCAGGACAGTTATGCATGAGAATCAAGATGCAACTATACTGATAAACTTCACAATCAAAGGATAGCAAGTGAAGATTCTTGAGGATGATGTCAACAAGGCTTTGGGCATTCCTACTGACAATCTAGTGGAGGCTCCAACTCAGGATGAGCTGCATGAGTTCATGGACTTCATCAATTATTCTGAGAGGATTAACCTGGCAAGCATGAACAAGAAGAACTTGAGGAGAGAATGGTCTTTCTTGTTTGACTCAGTGATAAGGGCATACTTGCAGGAAGTCAGGATTTGACAACATTTCCAGTGTTGTTCAGAAGTTGGTCTACTCCATGGCTCACAACAAACAGATAAATGTAGGACACTACATATTGGAGGAGCTGAGCACCAGGTTGACAATACCATTGGAGTCAAGAGGTAAGGAGATCTTTCTGCCTAGATTTATTATGTCAGCTTTAAATTATAAAGTAAATGACATACATATGCTAGAGGGTGTAAACAGGACACTAATTGGAAATTGTAAGCAAGTATCCAAACTTCTATTTGGATCACTTCTTACTAAGAATAAGGTTCCAGTAAGTCTTAAGTTAACACCTTTCATGATTGAAAGATTTAAGACTTACCCTTATTCTATGCCAGACATGAGAAGTAGTGATAATCAATCTAGCACAACTATGATCCTTGCACCTGTGGAAGTACAAGCACACCAACAGGGATCTTCCCAAGCTGCAACCATTCTTTCAAAATCTTTAGAAGCTAGGAAACCAACCACCTCATCTTTTCAAAAGGATGAGGTGAGTAAAAAAAAGAGAAAGAGAGCAACCTTAACTGTTGTAACTAAGAGTGGTGAGGATATAGCTGAAAAAGAGTCACCTTTGGTCAAGAGATCCAAAAGGTGTAAGAAAACTGAGCTGACCACTCAAGCCACCTCTGCATCTTCCCAACAGGATGCAGTTGTAAAAGCACCCAGTATTGAGTCTGCACAGCCTGCACTTGAAGCAATTCAAGTGTATGGTAGGAGAAATAAGGATGGCACACATTGTGAGAGCAAATCTCTTGAAGCTCCCTCATCTATTCAGGGGGAGCTGCCAACACTCTTATCTGAGCAACACTTTCTCAAATCTCAAATTGTTTCCTCACCAACTGCACTTGAACTCAATTCTCAAATGCAAACTCACTCAAGTGACTTGGCTCAAGAAGTCTTACTCACCACCCAGACACCTCATTTAGATGGTGAGAGGCTACTAGCTGGGGTAGACCTTGATGACACCATCACAAACATGGGGGATTCATCAGTTTTTACTGAAGACCCCATGGAAACTCAAAATGCACCTTCATGTGCAAATCAGTCTTCACGGACTGTTAGGTTTGAGGGTAGTACTCCTGAGGGGGGGCTACTTAAATCCTCTCCAATTCAAGTGGAGGTTCCTCATGTAGGGACAACTTCCCTTAAAAACCTAGCAGGAATTGCCTTGGCAGTTGATGTTAGGAGTACAATTTCCAATGATCCTGTCATAGGGGAGGCAAGTATACCACATTCAAGTGCTAGTGTGTTACAAGACACACAAGGGTTTGAGACTGGTGTACATGGAAGTAACCCAGTCAAATCCCTTCCAATTCAATTGGACTTTCCCACACCTAGTGAGGAATAACAACTAGCCATAACCACAGAGCAATCTATCAGTAAAATTATGACTACATTCACAGGTGTTTCTGAACATCAACAACCTCATATTCTCTCTCAGTGGCTGCAAGAATCTGGCTCTCAACCAACTTCTGTAGATGATCTCCTAGTAGAGCAGATTTCTGGATTGGCCAACATATCTCAACATCTACTCACTTTTGATATAAGCAATCAAGACTATCAGACCATCATGCTCACCTACAATGAAGATGTTGAAAAACATAAGGGAAAGATTGTGAATGATGAAGAACAAGATGGTAATGTGGATGCATGACTATCCCATGATTTTGTGTTGGGGATGGATCAAGTCTTGGCTAGATTCAGGGAAGAGTATCTTACAATCCTTGGAAGAAATGCAAAGGCCTTGACTCCATAAGAAGTGTATGATGCAGTCACAGAAGTGCACAAAGCTCAGCTCGAGGCTTTTCACCTTTTTGGTAAAGCTCTTGAAGTCAAAATGACTAGTCATGAGGATAAAATCAGGAAGCTGGTAAATGAGAAGATGGATGAAATTATACCATCTCAAGTGAAGATCACTTCTAAATTCAAGCACTTTGCTGAGAAAATGTCAAGGATGGATCTTGCTACAATTGAGAAGGAAATGAAAAATCTCAAACAATCATTCATCTCTCTTCATACAGTTGTCCAGCAGCAAATCACTCATTCAAATGACACTAAGGTCAAGCTGGACCAACTTCACTAGAGCAGATATGAGCCTTCAGCCTTGCTAATGAAAGGTCTCAAACAGGCTGTAGAAGAAACCTTTGGCACATCTAGTAGCTCTTCTCAGCCTAGATCCACTTCAACATATCTACAGATTTAATCTCTACAAGGCCAACTCTCAGCATTGCAAGACTCCAACTCCTCTCTCATTGCACAAGTTCAAGCCTTAACTTCCCTAGTTAAAAGTCAACAAACTGACATCCAGACCCTAGTGGACTCTCACAAGCATCTCCAAATGCAAAACTCAGTTGCTTTGGGAGCCATCATGGGAAAGCTCAACATAGCATTGCCTGCCTTACCTGAACAAATTAGGCCAGAAATTCCAACTCCCCTGCACATGCCTATTTCCAAGACTAAGGGGGAGATTGAGGTTAGGATTGCACAATCCAGGGATGCTAGGGCACAATCTAAAAATCATGTTCAGCTAGGGCAAAGCTCAAACACTCAAGTTGATGTTGGTAAAGAAAGACTAATGAGAGCTGCAGAAGAACCTAGTCAAGATCAGGAATTCAAAGATCTTCTTACAGCCCAAAGAGTGTCTTTTCAACACAACTACATGAACTACAAGAAAGCCTTAGATAAGAATATCAACTTTGTAAGAGCAGTGGTGGTGAAGATTGACAACTTTCTAGAGAAGAGGATTATGATGAATATCAGTGATGGTGGGGTAGACAGATGTCTTCAGGTTACTTTGAAATATCTTCAGACATTGAGAGCATCTGAATTGGATGTTATGATTGATAAAGTCCACCAAGTAATTCCTGAAGACACTCAACTTTTACATGAGTTTAAAAAGGCACAGGTAGCAGCTTTTCCAGAAGCCTATCTATCTCCACATAAGGGAATTATTTATGTATTCCCTTCCACCAAGCAAGCCAAGCATCTCTATATTCCTAAGCATTGTGTCAGATCAAACTTAAGGCTGCTCATGACTCTACAATCTGATTTGAAGATCAAGAAGAGCAAGACAGATGAGGATGTTGAGATGATCAAGATCTTGGAAAGATACCTTGTAGATTATGAGAATATGTTGCCAGCTACTAAGTACAATCTAAGGAAAGATGAGGATGATGATGAGCAGAAAGATGATCAAAAACTTTTTGGCTCAAATCCAAGTCAATCCAAGGAAACTAGAAGCAAGGACAAGAAGCAGGAGGAGAAGAAGAATGATGAGAAGAAGAAGGGTAGTAAAAGGAGAACCAAAAAGGCTCATGATGGCTCAGAACCACACCAATCTCTAAAAATTCAAACACAACTAGCTCAAACCTCAGCTCAACCTTTAACATCAACTATCTCAAACATCAAACCACCTCAAACCTCAAAGCTAAAATTTCTGTACAAACAAACAGCCAACTCTTTCCTAAAAATTCCAATCACCACAAGCCAGACAAATCTAAAGAAAATGACAACCCTACCTTTAGCCAAACCCTCACTGAAAATCAAGCACACATCTGTTGGGAGAAAGCCTAAGAAAGTCAAGCCTACAAAGAAAGGAAAAGTCACTGAAAGAGCCATCTGGAACTGTTTTAAGGAGTCTGACTTTCTACCTCTAAATTGGTGCATCTCAGATGAAAATTATTTTCAACATCTAGCTGAAGAAATAGTTAAAGTTTGGGTTGTATCCCTGAAAGAAGTTAGAATTTATTTTAAAAATGGGTCCTTCACTTTTCTTGGCAATGACTTAATGGATTCTCTGTCTCCCACAAAAATTAAGAGAGTGATAAGTTTGCTAAAGGACAAGGATACTACCACAAGGGTATGGAGATCAGTTATATTTGAGTAGTTGATTGAAAGGGAAGAAACAAGAAAAAGAAATAAAGTTGAAGCTGAAGAAAGAAGGAGGAAGTATGACAAAGAAATTGAGATGTTTATAAAAAGGTCAGAAGAGCTCAAGGAAAAAGAAATGAGCAGAATCTCTAAAGATGGGAAGTTTCTAAACATTAAAACTAGTGGATTCTCAAGATTTAGAATAGATATGCTAGACAGTGGTTATCCCAAGGCAGCAAGATAAATACTTGTAGAAGCTCTAAGTGGAACACCTATTATAGAAGAACTGTAAATTCTTGATCACTTGAAGGATGTTCTTAGGGAAGAAGCAGATACAAAAACTGTCTTTACCTGATACTTGTAACCATTGAACTTTGTAAATCTTATGTTGTACAAGAGTTGTAATTCTATCAAACTTTGTGTATTAATTTTATTTTTCATCATTTTAAACTTGGGGTTAGTCTTGTTAACAGGCATGAATTTGTGTTAAGCAATCTTCTCACAAATTGGGGGAGATTTTTATGCAAGACATGCTTGTACTTTAACAAGACTAAGACAATTTATCAACCCTAAGTAAGTTGTATTGTTATCTTAATTTATATTTTGTACTTGTAACACTTAAAGTCTGTAAAAATATCAAAGGAGCAGACTGGAGTCTTTTTCTATAAACAGTGTCAAGCCTAAGAATTCTATCTGGAAGAAGATCAAGAAGATCAAGCCTCGGAAGAATTATGAAGAAGCTTTGAGTTGAATAAATCTGTTTTAGGGAAAATATTCTAAGTCAAGATCTCTATAAGTCACAGATTTAGTGTTATAGAGAAGTCATTCGAGAACTCCAGAATGACTTATAGAGAACTCAGGAAAGCTTATAGAGAACTCAGAGATATCGACAAGCCAAATTGAAGACATAAAGATTGGAGATATCGACAAGTCATTTCCTCACTAGAGAACTCAGAGTTATCGACAAGTCAACATTCATTAGAGAACTCTGAGTTATCGATAAGTCAAATTCCACTAGAGAACTCAGAGATATCGATAAGTCAAAATTCACTAGAGAACTCTGAGATATCGACAAGTCAAATTTGACTAGAGAACTCTGAGATATCGACAAGTCAAGAAGCCACTAGAGAACTCAGGGTTATCGATAAGTCAAAATGAAGATATGAAGACTAGAGTTATCGACAAGTCAAATTCTCTTATATAGAACTTGAGACCTCTACAAGCCAAATTAACTATAGAGTACTAGAGATCTCGATAAGCCAATATACTTATCGAGATGTCAAGTTCTCTATAGATCTGGAGATCTCGAGGTAAAATCTCAAAGTACAAAATTGCAGATCAATTCAATATTTAAGATTAACAATCAACAAATAATCCAAACAGCTGGATTGACAAGTTTATAAAAAGCAGCTTGAAGGATGTGCAAGATCATTGGTGAAGATTAACTGACAAAGGAAGATCAAGATAATCACAGGATACTAAAGATATGCTAAGCCAGAAATAGAAGATATACTTTTCTATAAATGAAAATGACAAGTGACTGTTTACTAAAGCTAATAGCATGTCTTAATGTACACTATGTAAACCAGCAGTTAACTGAATTATAAAGTTAACACTGGTCCTTTAGTCAGTAGTAACAAATTAGATATAAAATCTTGTAACGCTCTCTAGGAGAAGCTAAGCTCTTTATGAACAAAGAGCCTAGAAATTTTATAGCAAAACATTCTTAATTTTAATATAAAATTAAGTGAGTTTTGAAGATTTGTGTTCTTTGTTTCTGCAAGCTTAATTTATGCATGAACATATTTTTACTACAAGATTAATTTACTTTGTTCAACCATAAAATATTCAAGAAAAGCTCAAAAACAGTAAAACACATTCACCCCCCTATGTGTGTTATTCATTTCCTAACAAAAGTCTCATCTTCAAACCAGTAATAATACATAACATTCAAACTACTCGAATAACTACTCCAAAGCAATACAATCACAACTACGACAAAAGTACTACATAAACAAAGTACTAGATACCAAGGCAGGAGAACATAAAAGAAACAAAGTACGGTAAAAAAAGAAATTTGGTAACATATTTAAGAAGGGGCGTGAGTGGCATGAGTGGCGTGAGTGATAGAAGTGCTATTGTTCATTTGAGAAGGTAGCACACAAGTTACAATATCAAATTTCATACTACGCTCAGCTTCATCTCACACATAACCAACTACTTCATGTAACTATACCAACAACAACTACTAAGGAATCTATAAGGGTGGATTTCCCTGTAGGATAGGAAGAAATGATATTAATTGCAATATCAACCAAATAACAAATAATGTTTTTTCCAGGGAAGTCTTCACTACTGAAGATAATGATTATGTGTAGAACATAACTATAAAAATACAGATATACAACTCAATCACTTTCATATTCGTGTGCTGCCAAATTTACCTCTGCCTTTCCTTGTGTAGATTTTGTTCTCTCCTTTAGTTATATGCTTTTCTTCTGGTATTTCGAGTACTGAAAAACTCTATAGCCTAGAATGAGAGAAGAAAGGGAAAATTAGAGCTCCAAAATTTTTGAAATATACAAGAGCATGAACACGAAGCAAAATATGTTTATGTAAAATATATTGTTCATTGACCAATAATGGGATCAAAACGAATATCCCTCATTCCTCTTTGGATTCCTTCCTCATATCTCTGGGACTGGGACATATGCATGTTCCTGGTGCTTCATGAACAAAGAGTTTAAACCTGCTCGATTTGTTCAAAAAGTAGACATCAAATTAATATATTTATATAAGTTAAGTTTGTTGTTAATATCATTAACATAAATTAAATATTACCTAGCAGAAGTTAATACAGAGCAAATGACAAATAAAAATGTGCCCAATATGTGAACTAAAACCAAAAGAATAGATCGACCTTACTAGGGGAAGCGAGATATCAGTACCACTCCCAGAAACAAAGTTCATTCATATCCAATCAGTAGCTTTTTCAATGGCCTCCTTAGTTGCCAACTTCAGAGATGATGCAAATAAATAAGCCTCATCATTAACCTAATTCTTCTACAGGTGACTTGGTAAAATGGCCTGAAATGCAATCTAATTGCAACTTCTTTAAATTAAATAAGCATCTTAATAACATAAAGTGCACTGGCATGCCATATTACCAAAGCTTAAAGAATATTGGGTCAGCTTTGAAAGAAGGTTTTATAGTAGCATTACATTAAGGGAATCATGCCTCCTATTGTAGCAAAACCTAATCCTTCTGCAGGTGACTTCTTAAAGCGACCCCAATTGTAATCTAATTGCAACTTTTCTTAATTAAATAATCATCTTCCACTTGGGAATCATGCCACTTACCGCAAGAAAGGTTTAAAAACCTAATCCTTACACAGGTGACTTTGTAACATACTTTTAACTACATATCGTGGTTTAACATGACAGTATTGTGCTGCTATAGTCCATTGTACAACAAGGAATGCTACATGAATTGTGGTACCACTAGTCAACAATTTAGCCGTACATAAAATATCTTATAAAGCTCATTGAAGCTTTGTAAGATAAAAACAATATATTATTCTAATATTCAGTTAAATAAAGGCTTTACATTCATGTCAATATTTTTAATTGTAGAAGCACTAGAGCTCATAGGCATCTACTCCCCCCAACACCTTAAAATCATTAGACTCAAGATGTACTAACTCTAAATCAAGCTGCTTTATTCATTAAAAGGCTATCCAAACATAAAATTATTGTTATAAGAGTATATATAATTAAATCTTATTATTGAAATTGAAAACCAACCTGGACATAATCTTACATGCTATGTGAAAGGCTAAAGTGAATTACCTGAAGATTATTTGAGTGGTATAACAACTAAGTAGGGGTGATCACGGTCTGGTTTAAACCGCATAATCCGCATAAAACAATCCGATATTAATCCGATCCGAACTGAAACCGGAATGAGGTTTACGATTACTATTTGACTAATTTAAAAACTACAGTTTGTGGGTCGGTTTCAGTTTCATATTAAACCAAACCACTAAAAAACCGAACCGCACATATATATATATATTACATATACACAAAATATTATATATCTAAGTATATTATTTTTTTTATTTTACACTTGTCATTATGCTTACATTATCAACACCAACTAGATTGGGGGTAATTGCAAGTCATATCAATCCAATACTCAATCTTCCCTCTATCTCTGCGTATTATTCTGCCTCTCAGTCTCTCATAATTCCACGAAGTCTTTCTCCCTATAATCTATATAAAGATACACTTACATTTCACCTGCAGGCTATAACTTTGTGAGGTAAGATTAGGGCTTTACATTATCAGTTTAATTATTAATTACTATCTGTTTGTTGTGCTAATTAAGTTTTATATTATTTCAGATGTCTAATTTTGAGTTCAATGAAGTCAAAACCTAATCGGGGGATCCTAATTGTACTTCAACTCATGAAAATTAGGCAAATCAAGGCACTACTACTCCAAATAATGAAATGGAACCAACTCAGCCCCAGGTCAGTGACGTTGAGCCAACCACAAATAGAAAAGATTTTTCTGTTATTTGGTTAGCTTTTGATAAATTAGTAAATCGTACAAAAAAATAACTAAGGCTAGATGAAAGTTTTGTAAAAAAGTCTACAAAGCAGGTAGTAGAAATGGTACAAGTACTCTATGGAATCATTTTCATTCTTGTATCAAGAATCCTAATAGGGGAAAAATAAAAAACAGAAATACTTAAGTTTGAAAAGGGAGGATGGTTATAGTGCATCACTTATAAGCGAGGATGGTTATAGTGCATCACTTATAAGCGTTAAATTTGATCAAGAGCTTTTACAAAAGGAATTGTGCAAAATGATAGTTGTTGATGAGCTGCCTTTTATGTTTGTGGAACGAGAGAGTTTTCATTATTTTATTCAACTTTGTGAACCTCGATTTAAGATACGTTCACGTCATACTGTAGCTAGAGGCTCCCTACAACTTTATTTGGATGAAAGAAAGATATTATCTAATGTTTTACAAAAAACATACTCAGCGAATATGTTTCACTACTGATATTTGGACATCTTTGCAAAACATTAGTTATATGTGTCTTACTGTTCATTTTATTGATGATGATTGGAAGTTGCATAAGAGAATTATGAATTTTTGTTCAGTTACAAGTCATAACGGAGATGATATTGGTAAGTTTTCACTATTACCATGGATAATGCTAGCTCTAATGAAGTGGTTGTTGACTATTTGGATAAAAAAGAGTCATCATGGAAATGTTTTATCTTGTGAATTCAAAGAATTATATATGTCCATTTAAAGAATTAGAGATGTTTTCCGATATGTAAGATCTTCTCCACAAAGGCTTAAATGATTCGAAGAATGTGTAGAAGAAGAAAAAATTGAAAGTAAAAATCGTTTATGCATTGATGTTGCAACAAGATGGAATTCAACTTATTTGATGCTTGAGTCCTCTTTTAAGTTTAAAAAGTTTCTTATTGTTTGAAAGAAGTAGATTACAAGTATAAAAAGGATCTTGGTGAAGAAAACGGGCTGCCTGAAGAAGAGGATTGGCAAAAGGCTGAAATTTTGGTTAAATTTCTAAAAGCTTTCTATGATGTTACTTTGAGGATATCTGGATCTTTGTATGTTACTTCAAATAATTCTTTTCTTGAAATTTCCTCAATTTTATGTGTAATAAATGAGTGGGCAGAAAGTTGTAATGTGCTATTGAGATCCATGGCAGTTAAAATGAAAGAAATTTTTGACAAATATTGGGGAAATGTTGAGAAAATGAACATGTTGTTGCTTGTTGCTATGGTGCTTGATCCTTGATATAAACTCAAGTATTTGAAAGCTATTTTTTATCAAGTACATGAAAGAAGTCAGGCATATAGGTCGGTTGAAAAGGTCAAGGCAACCTTGGAACAATTGTTTGTGTTTTATGGTTCTTTTTGTATGACCAGTGAGGGTGTCAATACGAGCCAAAATTTTAATGATATGGACAGTGATAAAAAAAAGAGGCTTCTTCACACCTATCTCTCTTGAAATCCATGTTAAGTGATAAATTGGAAGCAGAAGAATCTGATGATATGAAATCTGAACAAGAAAAATATTTGGATAAAAAACGAGTGAGAGATGTCGAAAAGTTTGACATCTTAAACTGGTGGAAAGTAAATGCCACAAAATTTCATGTTCTTTCTCTTATTGCTAAATATGTGCTTGCAATTCTTGTTTCCACGGTTGTATCAGAATCTGTATTCAGTGATGGTGGAAGAGTTCTTGACTCATTTAGGAGTTCTTTAACTCCTAAAGTGGTAGAGGCTCTGACTTGTGGTCAGGATTGAATTCGAGCTGCTCCACTTCCTTTAGTAGAAGAGAATATTGATGATAAGGAAAAATTAGAAGTTGGTAAGTTCTATATGTATATTTTGTTTTACAATTTACCTGCTAGTCTCTGATTATTATTATTATTCAAACTCTAATAAGCTTTCTAATTGATTTTAATACAGATTTTAACAACATAGTTCTAGGATCAAGTGGCAGTGCTATGGGTTTCAATGCTAATCAGGTATCTTTTCCATTTCTTATATATGATCTACACTTGGTTGTTTTACTTTAAATTCTTATTAGTACCTTCTGCAGATTTATACAGTTTTTTGCTAAAACTTTCAGCAGATTTATTCAATTGATTTCTAACAAGTTTCTGCAGATTCCAGCAACAGTTTTATGCACTTTTAAAAAAAATTAGTGCAGATTTCTACTAGAGTTTTGATGCAGATTTTTGCAAAATTCTGCAGTATTTTTTATGCAGATTTCTGCAGCAATTTAATGCAAATTTTTGCAGTAGTTTCTACGCAGATTTATGTAAATTTCGGAAGTTGTTTTCTCTAGTTTTGTGCAATGTTTTATAGCAATTTTCTGCAGTTTCTCATAGCTATTTTCTGCAAGTTTTTGTAGCATTTGGAGATACTTAGGTTGTGGCTGAAATTTGTATTTTTATGGCAGGATTTATGTTAAGATTGTTGTTGACTTGCTGATGTTGGGGTCGTCGTTGGATGCTAAAGTTTTGCACCACTTTGCTCAAGTTGTTCTGCTGTTTAGAACTTTTACTTTTTTAGTTTATCAGACTCCTACATTTCTATTGTTTTAATTCATTTTGAACCATTGTTGAAATAGTTTCAAATAACTTTTAGCACTATTGTTGAATTGATTCGGGTTTATGCATTTTTTAAACTGAAGTTATGATTCAGTTTTATGTATTCTATAGACTAATTTTGTATTTATATTTAGCTATGTGCAATTGTGCACTTATACAAACAATGGAGACAAAGTGACATTACTTTATGCATAGCATGAAAAAGTGAATACTTTATTTTCCATTATGATTCATGGATATTTCATCATGATCGTAAGCTTTAGTCATAAAATGATTAAACCGTTTAACCGAACCATCAAAAATCGCATCGCATGGTCTGGGTTAGTTGGCTTTTGGGTCACGGGTTGGTTTGATATTTTAAAAAACTGGGACTATGTGGTTTCGTTCCGGTTTTACCTCCAACCCGACCCAAACTGGAACGCGGTCACCCCTACAACTAAGTGGTCTATTAATTGAGAGGATGAACCTCACACATAAGCTCCGATTCAGAACTTGAAGCATCTACAAAATTGAAAAATAAATTAATTTAAAGATAAAATTAACTAAAACCCCATGTTCTACAAAGTTAAAAAAAATTAAAATTAATTCTAGGTGAAAGAAGCCAAAGATTATGTTAGATCCTGAAGTATCGTAGAAGGGGGGGTTGAATACGATACTCACTAAATTAAAAAAATTGAATCTTTTGCGGATATAAAATTTAGTGCTCGGTTAGTGGTTCTGTGTTCTTGAGGTGAATAGTGTTTGGAATAGTAAAATGCGAAACACAAGATATTCGGGGAAATATATATATATTCATATATAAATCCGCGAGGGGTGTTGCTACACTCCGGTAAATAAATTAACTGGTTACAATCTAAGAACAACAAAGTTCCTAGCTTCTACAAAGATCAACAAATTAAATCATATACAATGATCTAGCATTTGTTTGTCTAAGGATTAATTACCGGGTAACGTTTATAATGCCCCTAAGAATATATAAGAGTTAAATCGGGCATTATAACGTTACTCCGATGAGAAGATTAACAGATATAGAGTTGTGTGTATATCTCATATGTCTCTCTTTGCTTCAGTTCTTCAGCTCTTTGGGAGAGAAGATGAACAGAATAATTACAAACTTAATTGCTGAATACTTTTGCTGCTTTGTGTAGACTTATATCAATGGAAATGTATGGCTGAAATTGAACCACACAAATTAATTGAATGTTCAACAAAGTTGTGGCTGAGGAGTAAGTTGCGACTGAGTATATTCTTTTGTAAACTGCAACCAAGGAGGGAATCTTTGTTGGATTTTAAACGCAGCGGGGGCATGGCAAAACACTTTTACACATACAAAATCCAAATAAAAGCATACATATCATGAATAAAAATTCGAGGGATCGAATCTAACCTTTTAAAATAATTCGGAGACAACGATCAGAGATCCTTAGCAGTTGCTCCTCAAGTGTGAAGCACTCCACCGGTATCCACCAAGAAAACGATGTTAAGGAGGAGGAAGGAGGTGGAGAGAATTGGGTTTTCCAAACTTTTTGGGTTTTCGGGTTTGATGTGGGTTAGAATAAAATAGGGTCTATAATAGTGTATTTATAGGCAAAATTTTCAGCTGAAATTTTCCCATAAATAATATTATTATTATCCCATTTATTATTCTCATTAATAATTAAAACACCTTTTAATTATTAATCCTTTTTCTAAACACTTTAAAAATAATTCTCTCTCTTGATTTAATTTCCAAAAATTAAATCCTTAATTAATAATATTAAGAACTTTTCTTAATTAATTTATAATCAATTAAATCTCATTTAATCAATTATTAAATTTGCCAATTAATTATTTATTTCATAAATAAATAATTATTAGCCATTATTAATTAATTCATCCACCATTAAATCATTCTCTTTTTATGGTGTGACCCTGTAGGTTCAATATTAAGCCGGTAGTAGAAATAAATAATAATAAAACTATTTTATTATTATTTATATAAATTCTCTAATTTATTAAATATGATTAATTAATTAATCACATTTATTCTACATCGTGAGGGATACTTCTCAGCATATCGCGACTATCCGGATAATATGAATTCACTGCTTAGAATACCAAGAACCTATTCAGTGAATAGTTACCGTACAATAAAGTCATTCTACCCTACAATGTCCCGATTAAATACAAGGCATGGATCTCGTGTCAAGCCTATCTAATTCAATCACTTTGCTTACCATTTACTATGCGTAGTTCTATGCAAATTAGAAACTCCTTTCTAATTTCATTTACTCTATCCAGAGATTCCTGAACTAGCATAAGTGGATCAGCGTTGAACATTCGCTTCCTTCACTGGAAGGGGTAGATCCTTTATTGATCATACACTATCTTCGTGTACAAATTCCTATACCCAGAAGAGCTCTAATAATTGTCCCTAGAGACTAAGAACTAAACCAAAGCATAATTCAGTGTACACAAGATGACTATGATGACCTTAAGTCTAAGGATACTTGTACAACTATCACTATGTGAACAACTGCTGACACGTGAGTGAACTCCATCAGTTGTTCAGCTTTGCGAGTCATGTTCAGTGAACTTATTCCATAATAAGCACCTACATACTAGCTATAGTGTCACCACACAAATGTCTATGAGAACAAACATTCTTCATAATGAAGCAAGCATAGTATGTACTGATCTTTGCGGATTATTAATTACCAGTTAGTAATCCTATGACCAGGAACTATTTAAGTTTAGAGTTATCATCTTTTTAGGTCTCACTATTATGATCTCATCATAATCCATAAAAAGCTTTACTCTAAACTATGGTATATCTTATTTAAACACTTAAATAGATAAAGCCCGTAATAAAAACAAAACAAGTCTTTATTAATATCAATGAAATCAAAACAGATTACATAAAAGTTATACCTAAATCCTAATACATGATTGGACTTAGGACATATTCCTTTCAATCTCCCACTTGTACTAAAGCCGATCACTCTGGTATCTAATACCCATCTTGTCTTTATGACGATCAAAGTGACTTTCATAAAGTAGCTTTGTGAGTGGGTCTGCTATGTTGTTATGTGTGTCAACTCTATTTCAATACAATACAAGAAATGTTACCGTGCTCCCACTAACCCTTTTGTAGACGCATGGTTCATCTTCATTTTTGATAAAATCAAACTCTTTGATTGTCTCATCAAAACGAATGTTCCATCTTTCGAGAAGCCTACTTTAAATCGCATATGGTTCGCAGCAGCTTACATACTAGGTTTTCATTTATCTTGGAAAGAAAACCATCTGGCTAATTGCCAGATCTCATAGTCGTAGTAAGCAGCATTCGCAAGCAAAATCTGAACTAATTTTAACAGGGCTACAGGTAAAAGGTTTCATCAAAGTCAATCTATTGCCTTTGTTTGAATTCTTTTGCCAAAAGCCTGGCCTTAAAGGTCTCCACCTGGCCATATGCTCTAATCATTCTTTTGTATACCGTATACAAAGATTCCATTCTGGATTTCATGGCACTATGCCATTTCTCTGAGTCAACACTACTCATAGCCTCATTATAGGTCACAGGGTCGTCATCATCAATGATCGACAACTCATTGTCATTCTCAATGACAAGGCCATAATACCTCTCAGGTTGGCGAGACACTCTCCCTGATCTATGAATGGGTTGTTCCACAAAAGGTTGTTTAGTCAGAACAGGTGTTTCCACTTGATTCGTAGTAGTTTGTGCTTCTTGAACAACATCAAGTTCAATTTTGCTCCCACTGTTTCCTTCAAGGATAAACTTCTTTTCCAAGAAGGTAGCATGTCTGGAGACAAACACCCGATGATCGGTGCAAAAGTAATACCCTAAAGTCTCTTTAGGATATCCCACAAAACTACATTTTACGGATCGATATTCCAGCTTATCTGGGTCAACTTTCTTGACATAAGCTGGACATCCCCAAATCTTAACGTGTTTAAGACTCGGTTTCCTTTCTTTTCATATCTCATACGAAGTTTGAGGAACAGATTTTGGAAGGCACCATATTCAGTAAATATGCTGAGGTTTCCAATGCATAACCCCATAGGAATACTGGAAGATTTGCATAGCTCATCATGGACCGAACTATGTCTAACAAAGTTCGATTTCTCCTTTCAGATACCAATCTGGAGGAGTCCAGTGGGAGACTATACCATTTACTTTGAGATAATCCAGAAACTCTCCGTTCAAGTATTCACCACCTCGATCTAATCGAAGAGTTATAATACTATGTTTGGTTGTTTCTCCACTTCATACTTATATTCTTTGAACTTTTCAAAGGCCTCAGACTTGTGTTTCATCAAACACATATCTGAATCCAGATCTATTATCTATGAAAGTAATGAAGTATGAAAATCCACCCATGGCTTGCTTAGACATTGGTCCACATACATCTGTGTGTACCATTCCTAGCAAATTTGTAGCCCTCTCTCCATGTCTACTAAATGGAGACTGCAATGCCACTTTAAAGTGAGATTTTCATCATCCCTTTTCTTTTATTAGTTTGTTCAATCTGAAGTAAATTATGTCACATATATACAGACCATTATTTAAAGCACCACGTCCATAAAGAATATTATCTCTAAGAATAGAACATTCATTATTCTCAATAATAAATGAAAATCCAGCCAAGTCTAACATGGGAATAATATTCCTCACAATCGAGGGAACAAAATAACAATTATTTCAAACAATAGTCTTGCCCGTAGGCCTATGTAAATGAAATGATTCTACATCTTCAGCAGCAACTCTTGCTTCATTTCCATCAGTAGAATCACCTTCTCTTCCTCAAGAGTCCTACTTCTCCTTGGTCCCTGCAACAAATTGCAGATTTGAGAACCACAGGCGGTATCTAATACCCAAGTAGAAATTTGATTTAATGACATATTCACTTCTATCATGAACATACCTGAATCAGAAGCGGTAGTCTCACTACCCTTCTTCTTCTTCAATTCTGCAAGGTAAACCTTGCAGTTACTCTTCCAGTGCCCCACCTTGTTACAGTGAAAGCAAACAACTTTGCTCTTGGGGTCTTCAGCTTTTGGTGGAACCGGCGTTTTCTCACCTACTTTCTTTTTCTTGGAAGGGTTCCTCTTCCTTTTCTTAGGATTGGAACCTTCACCAATTAGAAGAACTGAACTCTTCTTAGGGGGAAAATTCGATTCCGCAGTCTTCAACATGTTGTGGAGTTCAGGCAGGCTGACATCCAACTTATTCATGTGAAAGTTCACAACAAACTGCGAGAACGAACTCGGAAGCAATTGCAAGACCAAGTCTTGGCTCAGCTCCCCATCCATGGCAAAACCAAGTTGTCCAAGACGTTCAATCAAATTGATCATCTTAAGTACATGGTCATTCACAGATGATCCCTCAGACATCCTACAACCGAATAGCTCCTTCGATATCTCATATCGAGCTGTCCTCCCTGCCATATCATACAACTCTTGTAGATGCATGAGGATAGTGTGAGCATCCATATGCTCATGTTGCTTCTGTAGCTCAATGTTCATAGAAGCTAGCATAATGCATTGAGCAACATTTGCATCATCTATCCACCTACGATACACAACATGTTCATCATTATGTGCATCACTAGCAGGTTCAGTAGGCTTAGGTGAGTCAATCACGTATTCCAGCTTCTCAATCCTGAGAACAATTCTCAAGTTTCGAAGCCAGTCAGCATAATTAGGACCAGTCAATTTGTGAGCATCTAGTATACTCCTGAGTGATAGTGCAGAAGACATAACGTACAAAGTAAATATGTAAATGATAAACACATAACAACACTTAGCAAATATTCGATTTCATTTCAAAACACTATATGAATCGGGTATTTATTCATAAGTGGCTCCCACTAGTTTTCTTAATTTATTCAACCCCCTACGTGAAAAATTAAGCATTCATAATGCTAGTGAGAATAGGGATCCTACATTCCATTACACGACCCCGGCTGTAGCACGAACCGCCATGTAATGTTCAATAGGCAGACAACTCTTGTCAATTACATCTCATGTTATTCCCTAATCAAACTTTAGCCTCTTGAATAATTGAGTCTCGGCTATAGCACGACAAACTCAATATTCTAAGTCAAGTCTAACCCAATATTCCGTACAGTTGAATCAGTCCCCAAAGGCCCACGGCTGTAGCACGTACCGACCTTTAGATTCTTATTCAATGTACACATCTCTATGTAATAGACAAGTATTTCTTATTTCTAAATCAAAGCCCTCGGCTGTAGCACGAACCGACAATGATTCAAAAATAAGAACTACTTTCTATCATGTTGGAAGGCTATGACCGACACAAGCCCGTTGTATCATTGGCCAATCACTACTTGATATTATTTAATTTTAGAGGGATTATATTACGTTACAATCATAATCATATTATAAAGAAATTCTTCCTTTTAAATTAAATATTTTAAATCAATAATCAATAATCAGATGATTCCCAGATCGGGTGGAGCATTGTCAAAAGGCGTCACTTAATAACCCTTTCTTACAGATAGAAATCTGTTGTTGACAGAATCATCCTTTCTCTCATATCGAAAATTCATTTTCAATTACGTGTTTCATAAAAACAAGAATCTCATGATTGTATTCATTATATTGTTATTAAGGTTATGAAATAATTTCATTATACTAGGTTGTCTAACAAACGCTTTATGTTCATTTAAGTCCACCTAAATCTATCAGCGCATGATAAACTAAGCATATATCACATATATAGACATGAATAAACATCAAGGTAGGCATGTTATATCATCTAGCACATTAATCTAAGCATTATACATCTCTATGTATCACATGAAGCATTTAAAAGCAATTAAAACAGTCAAAAACAACTTTAAAACACTTCATGGAAATATAAACAGTTTAAAATTTTTATATAAACTAAAATTGATCACTCCATTAGATCCGTCTCAGAAAAACGAATCCAACGGTATATTGCACGCCCAAAACGGAGTTACGAAACTCCCAGAAAATCAATTTTAATATCAACAGACGGGCTGTAACGCATTACAGGAACGCGTTACAAGCCCTGTAATGCATTCTGGTGATGCGTTACACCCCTTTTAAGCCATTAAAGGGTGTAACGCATTCCGTGAATACGCCACAGGTGTGTAACGCATTCCCAGAATGCGTTACACCCCTCTTTTTTTTTCCTTTCAGCAGCCGCCGCTTTTCCTCGGTTTGCGCACCTGACAACTCTGATTCTTCTCTGTCCTTTTTCTGTACTTTACCCGTGCAGCACAGAAGAAACAACAGTATACAGACAATACAAAACATATATATATATATACTATATATACATATATTTATACTTATTTAATTACGAATTTTAATTACAACTTCAAAAATTCATAATAAATAATCTACACATCATAAAATTATGAAAAAAATACCCAGACGATCTACAACACTTGTAGAACCCGGATCAACATTCAAAATTATTCTGAGAAACGATTTCTCATCAAACAAAATTAATCCATGATATAACTTGTAAAAATCATAATTAATTCATACAAGCACATACAATTCTGAAATTTTTACCACAGATCTATATGCATACAACCTATGCTCTGATACCAATGTTGGATTTTAAACGCAACGGGGGCATGGCAAAACACTTTTACACATACAAAATCCAAATAAAAGCATACAGATCATGAATAAAAATTCGAGGGATCGAATCTAACCTTTTAAAATAATTCGGAGACAACGATCAGAGATCCTTAGCAGTTGCTCCTCAAGTGTGAAGCACTCCACCGGTATCCACCTAGAAAACGATGTTGAGGAGGAGGAAGGAGGTGGAGAGAATTGAGTTTTCCAAACTTTTTGGGTTTTCGGGTTTGATGTGGGTTAGAATAAAATAGGGTCTATAATAGTGTATTTATAGGCAAAATTTTCAGCTGAAATTTTCCCATAAATAATATTATTATTATCCCATTTATTATTCTCATTAATAATTAAAACACCTTTTAATTATTAATCCTTTTTCTAAACACTTTAGAAATAATTCTCTCTCTTGATTTAATTTCCAAAAATTAAATCCTTAATTAATAATATTAAGAACTTTTCTTAATTAATTTATAATCAATTAAATCTCATTTAATCAATTATTAAATTTGCCAATTAATTATTTATTTCATAAATAAATAATTATTAGCCACTATTAATTAATTCCTCCACCATTAAATCATTCTCTTTTTATGGTGTGACCCTGTAGGTTCAATATTAAGCCGGTAGTAGAAATAAATAATAATAAAACTATTTTATCATTATTTATATAAATTCTCTAATTTATTAAATATGATTAATTAATTAATCACATTTATTCTACATCGTGAGGGATACTTCTCAGCATATCGCGACTATCCGCATAATATGAATTCACTGCTTAGAATACCAAGAACCTATTCAGTGAATAGTTACCGTACAATAAACTCCTTCTACCCTACAATGTCCCGATTAAATACAAGGTATGGATCTCGTGTCAAGCCTATCTAATTCAATCACTTTGCTTACCATTTACTATGCGTAGTTCTATGCAAATTAGAAACTCCTTTCTAATTTCATTTACTCTGGCCAGAGATTCCTGAACTAGCATAAGTGATTCAGCCTTGAACATTCGCTTCCTTCACTGGAAGGGGTAGATCCTTTATTGATCATACACTATCTTCGTGTACAAATTTCTATACCCAGAAGAGCCCTAATAATTGTCCCTGGAGACTAAGAACTAAACCAAAGCATAGTTCAGTGTACACAAGATGACTATGATGACCTCAAGTCTAAGGATACTTGTACAACTATCACTATGTGAACAACTGCTGACACGTGAGTGAACTCCATCAGTTGTTCAGCTGTGCGAGTCATGTTCAGTGAACTTATTCCATAATAAGCACCTACATACTAGCTATAGTGTCACCACACAAATGTCTATGAGAACAGACATCCTTCATAATGAAGCAAGCATAGTATGTACCGATCTTTGCGGATTATTAATTACCAGTTAGTAATCCTATGACCAGGAACTATTAAATTTAGAGTTATCATCTTTTTAGGTCTCAGTATTATGATCTCATCATAATCCATAAAAAGCTTTACTCTAAACTATGGTATATCTTATTTAAACACTTAAATAGATAAAGCCCGTAATAAAAACAAAACAAGTCTTTATTAATATCAATGAAATCAAAACAGATTACATAAAAGTTATTCCTAAATCCTAATACATGATTGGACTTAGGACATATTCCTTTCAATCTTTTACTCAGCTTTTATTCTCACAAAAATTAACTCCAACAGGTGACCACCAACCTGCAACCAACAATTTGGAGACTAACCTGCGACCACTTATTTGCAACCTGCGGCCTTGCCTGGTTTCTTTTGTTTTGTTAACTAGCGACCATTTGGTTGCCTTTTTTCTTTTTTCTTTTTTCATTCTCTTTTTTTGTTTCCTTTTTCTTTTCTTTTTTTTTGTTTTCTTTTCTTTTAAGTTTAAATTGTAACTAAATTAATTTATAAAATAAACTTAAATACAACTTAAATAAATAAACTAATTTAGATTTATAAAATAAACTTATTTTTTTATAAAATAAATCTTTTTAAGTTATTAAATAAATTATATTAAAATCAATTAAATAAATTTATTTAAGTTAACACTTAAACTTTGAACTTGGTCAATCTCTCGAGTTGTTTAGTTGTATACCCTACGCACTTCTTCTCGTACTTTAACAGATGAACGTTCAATCCAAGTACGCTCCTCAACTTAACAATTCTTTTAAAAATAATACTCAGATTCCTTTCATGAGCTATTGACGCCTAGTGCAACTGGTCTGGTTCACAGACGACTAACTCCTATTTAGGTCTTTGTATTATGTCCTAGATTACTGTTATAGATAAAAAATTAGGGTATATTAATTGTTGTATTTATTACTAAGATTCGGGAGCTCAAGGCCTTTAATGGCTGCTCTCGTGTTTTGTAGCTTAACTCTACCTTTACGAGATACGTACGTATCTCTGTAATATAGAGAATCAAGCCAAAAAAATGTAGTTCTAATTTGGTGGGGGTGACACCCCTTATATAGGTGTTGGGAGTCCTCGAATTGGACTAGATTTAGGAGACTTAGTGGGCAAGTCTCAGAATTAGAATGGACATTGGAGTCCTAGGAAGTAGGAAGTTGATTCCTTATTCAATTAGGTCCCTTAGGAGCTGATTTACAAGGATTTATATCCTCATTAGGACTCATCTTGATAACTGATTTCTCCCTTATTTAATTAATTACGAAATTAATTAATATTCAGGGTTTTGGGCCTCTTCTAATAGGATTAACAGCCAGCCCAATTCTAATATAATTAATGCGCTGTTAATTACGCAATCAGAGTTTATTTTATTCCCTATCATTTGCCCCCAACTTCTGGGGAATCGTATAAAATTTCGCAGAAGTTAAGTTCATTTATTCCCTTACAGGGTATCGTTTTATGTAAAGTGTGGAGCGACCTATACGTTTACAATAATTTTTCCTCGCGCATGGTTTTAGGATTGTTTTGGAACTTCTCCATTACTTCTTTACCTTATCCCTATTATCTAGGAATTTTCTGGTATTTTTTAGGAATTTTCCCCTAATTTCTGGGATTTTTTCCTAATTTTCCAGAATATTCTGATACTCACAGGCATTATTTCTTTAATATTTCAAGAGTATTTTATCAAAAAATTATTTTTTAAAATTATTTTCTAATTTTCCCTAATTTTTGGGAATTTTTTAGCAATTTCCAGTAATTTTTTCCAACTTTCAGGAATTTTTCTGAATTTTTCAGCCCTTTTTCGACCTGGATCCTAGTCGTTTTAACGACCTGGATCCTAGTCATTTTAACGACCTAGATCTTGGTCGAAGTTTTGGCAAATTTTAGGCTCCTGGTCGAATGGACACGACCTGGATTCACGACCAGGATTTTGACCGGATCCTGATCTTTTTAACGACCTGGATCCTGGTCGAAGTTTTGGTACATTTTGGGCTCCTAGTCGAATAAATTCGATCAGAATTTTTGACCAGGATTTTGACCTGGATCCTAGTATTTTTAACGACCTGGATCCTGGTCGAAGTTTTGGTACATTTTTGGCTCCTGGTCGAATAAAATTGATCAGGATTTTGACCTGGATCCTAGTCGTTTTAACGAACTGGATCTCGGTTGAAATTTTGGTTATCTTTCGGCTCTTATTCGAATGTATTCGATAAGGATTTACGACTTAGATCTCGACTTGGATCCCGGTCTTTTTAACGACCTGGATCGTGGTCAAAATTTTGCTCATCTTTTGGCTCATGTTCGAACTAATTTGTCCAGGATTTACGACCTAGATCTCGACTTAGATCCTGGTCTTTTTAACTCTTCTTTGTATTTGGGCTTTGATTTGGGCCTTTAATATTTCCAAATCCTCTTTGGATTTGGGCCTTTATATTTCCAAATCCTCTTTGGATTTGGGCCTTGATTTGGGCCTTATATTTTCAAATCTTCTTTGGATTTGGGCCTTTATATTTCCAAATCCATTAAGAATCTTAGAAATCCTTAAGAATCTTCGAGGACATTCCGGAAGGTTCTGGAATGTGGGCTTTTTCTTTTGGGTTTGCAACTTATTGGGCCTTTACGCCTCTTCATCTTCACTTCCTTCCCTATATAAAGGAGTGAGTAGAGTCAATCACTCCTAACTTCTCATTTCCAAATTCTCTTTCTCTCTTCTTCTCTCAAAGATCTTGGAGGTAAAAGTATAACTATAGGTCGGAGTTTTTGAGCCTCGACGTTTTTGCTTTTAGCAACCCAGTCCCTTTTTTCCAGCATTATTTCAGGTAAATACCCTCTTTCATACTTTTATTTTCATACACGCTTTTGTATAAAGTTTGTGTTTAAAGTTGTTTTCTTTTCCGCCCTTTTTCAGATGGCAGATAATGGATTAACCCATTTGGCCAAGATGAACATGGCCAAAAAGTCGTACGAGTTTCCCATCCGGTCAAGGTATACTTCCTTGATAGACATGATCAATACCCGAGGGGATGAGTACCCGTCTAACGCATATCTGGATGCGTTTGATCACATCAATATTTTTGGGATTCAAAGGAGCTGGACAAGATGAGATTTTTTTCAAGATCAAGGAGCCGTACAAGCTGGTTCTCGCAGGTTCGGCCGACAGAGCGTGCCACTGGAAGAAGGACGCTTTATGTGTCTTTCGGGACACCTTGAGGGTAGGTATCCGACTCCCTTTCCATCCTTTCATTCCAGTTTTACTTGCTGATGTAGGCATTAGCCCTTGTCACCTCCCTCCAAACTCTTGGAGGTTGATCCTTTGCTATCTATCGTAATGCGCCAAGCACGATGTCCCTACTTCGGTCGCCGTGTTCAGAAAGATATTTGAGTTCAAGAACAGCCCCGACAAGAATCCGAGGTGGGTTTCTTTGAATCAGCGCCCCCCTGTTCCTCACATAGTGAATGGGAAGTCCATCCCCGACAACAACTTGGGGTGGAAAAAAGAGTTTCTTTATGTCCTCTGGGAAGGCGGCGACTGGGGGACTCTCTTTCGCTCATCCTTTTGGCAAGTTGTGGATGGGATCCCGAACGATATTGTTTTGACTGAGGAGGAGACCAGGGCTTTCAATCTCCTTACTCAGGATAATGGAACATCTCATTCTTGGGACCTCATTAGAGAGACTGTTCTTGTGGAGCGTGGCCTTTCTCCCGTTCCTAAGCAAGGTACGTTTTCCTCCTTTTCTAGTTGTTTTTGGTTTTCCCCACCTTTTTCCTTTACTATCTTCCCAATTCATTTTTATTTAATTATTGCAGTGGCTGAGAGAATCGAAGAGGCTACCAAGCCTAAGGACCTAGAAATGACCAGGATGAAGCGCGCAGGAAAGGTCTTCAAGGACCCACACATTGGGGATCATTTTACAGAGCTCCTCCTTTAGGAAAAGGAAGGAGACGAAGAAGACCCCAGCTAACCCTTGCGTACGAAACAAAAACCAGTGGCCTTCTTTCAACCCACCTGGGGAATCCGGCGAAAGGACTCGATCGTTGGAAACACAAAACATGCCAAGGAATGGTCCATTAAGTCTATTTCCCCGGTAGACTATCATGACCTTGTCCTCCAGCAGGATTTGGAGGCAAATGAGCTTTTTGATGCTCAGGCCCTAGCGACGGTATATATCTTACCTTTCTCCGTCTATTATTTTTTGTTACGATTCTCTTTTTCTCACTTTTTTCTTGTTTCTTCATTTTCTTTTATAGGCTAACGTCCACTTCCAAAGGCGCTTCACCAAGCTAAGGCTTGGAAGGCAGGGTTGGAGGACACAAACAAGAAGCTGGAGGAGGCTAACCAGCAAATAGAGACTCTCAAGGCCCGACTTGCCTCCTCAACTTCTGATCTGGAAATGGCCCGGGCTGAGATAGTGATCCTTAAGGCTCAAAAGGACAAAGCATTTTACGCCTGGATGGACACACATGAGTGTAAAGACTTAATAGTGGAGCACAACGCCCTCCTTCACCCGGTTAGCTATAAGGAAGGCTGGAACGCTACGGTAGAGGCTATCCAGGATGAGTTCCCTGAGATCCTTGAGAAGGTTCCCTACCCCTATCCTCAACAAGTCCCAACTCTTGGGGGCGTCGCTGACAAGCTCGCAGATCTTATCAAAGAGGGTTCCTCTTCCTCCCCATCCAGAGCACCATTAGGGAGCCAGGGCCAAGGTCAGAAGAGGAAGGAGGTGGAGTCTAGCTCAGGGGACTATGAATCCTCTTCCGAGGAAGAAACTGCCCCTTCTGCTAAGAAGGCCAGGGTGGAGTAGCCTTCAAAGAAAACTCCCGAGCCGACTACTACTTCAGAGACTTCGGAGGGGACTTCTTCAGAGACTTCTGAGGAAGCTTCTGATGGGCCAACCGAGGAGACTTCCGAGGAGAGCTCCAAAGATGGTTCAGGCAGCAGCTCCGGAGAGGATTTTGAGCCTTCCAAGGCCTAGCTTCATTGTCTTATATATTTATTTTTCTTCAGACATTTTAGACTTTGTAGTAAACTATGCGTATTTTTATTTATCTTGCCCAGCTAATCAAATCTCAAGTATTATCATAGTTTTAACCTTTCAAGTCCCTTAACTCAAGTTTATAACTTGGTTTTTTTCAGAATCTAATCAATTCAATAAACTAGATCAAACTGAACATTTTTCATTATAACTTGGTGTTTTCAACAATTTACACAAAATGGGTTCAACCCTGATAAAACTAAAACATAACTCCTATCGAATCTATAAAAAGTCCTAAGCAAGCAAAGTTTCCAAGTGCCTTTCAACCTACTTGTCATTTTAATAAGTGAGAATCGTATTCAACCATTTTACACATAGTAGATTTTTAGGTTTTGTGTGTGCCAGGTTCTCGAGACTTCAAAACCATCCATAGTCTCCAGTTTGTAGGATCCTTTTCCTTGAACACTTTTGACCTTATATGGCCCTTCCCAATTTGGGGCAAGTTTTCCTTTCTGCCCAATGCCAGAAGCCCCCATCTTTCTCAAAACCAAGTCACCTTGATTGAAGAACCTTTCTTTAACCCTTAGGTTGTAGTAAAATGAAGCCTTTTTCTGATATTCCACTATCTTCACATGTGCCTAATCTCGTAATTCATCAATTAGATCCAAGGCTAATATTTTCCCCTCCTCATTTTCCTCAACATTAAAAGCTTGGATCCTGGGAGAGAATGTGATATCTCCACAGGAACAACCGCTTCTGCCCCATATGCTAACATGAAGGGAGTTTCTCCAGTAGTGACTCTACAAGTTGTCCTATAGGCCCACAGTATTGGGAGTATTTCATCCACCCAATTATTTCTTGATTTCTCGATTCTCTTTTTCAGTCCATCCTAGATTATACGATTCGCCACTTCCGTTTGCCCATTGGCTTGCGGGTGAGCTACGGAGGTAAATCGCAACTCAATCTCATTCTCCGCGCAATAATTCTTGAATTCCTCATTGTTGAACTGTGTTCCATTATCGGTAACCAAGATACGAGGAATCCCATATCGGCATATGATATTTTCCCACAGGAATTGTGTAACCTGTTTAGTTGTGATCTTAGCCAAAGGCTTAGCTTCGATCCACTTAGTGAAATAGTCTATAGCTACAATTAAGAACTTTCTTTATGCCGTGGTCATGGGGAAAGGCCCAAGTATATCCATTCCCCACATAGCAAAGGGGATGGGAGAGTTGATGGAAGTCAGCATCCCAGGGGGTTGTCGAACAACCGGTGCATATTTTTGGCAACGATCACACTTTTTCACCTAATCTTTGGCATCGGCCATCATTTCCGGCCAATAAAAGCCTAAGCGGGTTATCTTATGAGCCAGTGCTCTGCCCCCCAGGTGTTGTCCACGGATACCTTCATGTACTTCTTCAAGAGCCAAGCGTGCCTCATCGGGCCTGAGACATCTTAAGTAAGGAACCACATAAGATCTTTTGTACAAAATCCCATCGATCAAAGAGTATCTCTAAGCTCGAACAGCCAACTTTCGTGCTTCAGTCACAACATTTGGCAGCCAACCAGTTTGAATATGGGAATTAATAGGATCTATCCATAATGTCCCCGGGCCTTATAGGGGCAACAAGCTTAAATCAATGCTATGTATTTTCAAAACGCGGAAGTATACACTTCCTAAACTTTCCTCTATCTCTGATGAAGCAAACTTTGACAATGCATCCGCCTTAGCATTTTCCTCCCTTGGGATGTGTTCAACATGGCATTCATCGAACTGAGTCATCACAGCCCTTACTAGGCGGACATATTTAGCCATCGTATCATCCCTTGCCTCAAACTCTCCCTTGACCTGGGATATGACCAACTTCGAGTCTCCACAGACTTTTAAGTTCTTAACTCTCAGTGTCCCTGCTAGGCCGAAGCCAGCTATCAGAGCTTCATATTCTGCTTCATTGTTTGTAGTTGGAAAGTCTAGCTTTATAGCATATTCAATCAAGATTCTATCGGGGTTTTGTAAAACTAGCCCTGCGCCGCTTGAATTTGTTTTTGATGCTCCATCAAAATAGAGAACCCAATATTCCTTCTCCTTAAAGTCCTTTTCTTTGTCTCCTTTATCACCTTCTGTATTTTGAGTCATAGTATCTTCCTGCCCCCCGACTTTTTGGTTGGGTATGGTACATTCCACCATGAAGTCATCCAATGCCTGGGCTTTTATTTCCGTTCGTGGCTTGTACTTGATGTCAAATTCTCCCAATTCTATTGCCCACTTAATCAGCCTCCCACTAGCTTTGGGACTATGAATAATATTTCTCAAGGGATGATTTGTTAGCACTTCAATTTTATGAGCCTGGAAATAAGGGCGCAACTTCCTTGAGACCATTACCAGGGCTAAAGCAAAATTCTCAATAGTCGAATAATTCAATTCAGCTCCATGCAGAATCTTGCTAACATAGTATATGGGTTTCTGGACTTTAAGTTCATCCTTAACCAATAGTGTAACATCCCCAAATCCGGGATCGGGGATCCGGGTTGTCACGAGTTCCATTTCCCTTATCAATACTTAATCTTAACAGTCAACCAACAACTTCGTACTGTGACCCCACAATATACACACACACACCACAAGTTATAGTCTCAGAGATGAATACCAAAAATAACACAAGTCATTTTATTCCACAATTAAAATCCATTACACCTCAAAAGGGTTCTGAATAAATTTACATTTCTTTGCCATTATTACAATTCATAATATACATAAGTCTGGTACATCAAAAGTTGAAAGCCAAGCCTATTGGTAGATCCTACCTCAGCTACAACGGCATCAACGCCTACAGGAAACTGCGGAACATTTCCTATCCGCTCGCGAATTGGGAGTTTGATCCTGTTCATCTTGTCTATCTGATGTTGTGTGATGAAAGAAGAAAGCAAGGGTGAGCAACAAGCCCACCGAAATAATATGTATAATAATTTACAATATATGAGCATTCTCATAGTATTCAAGAAAGTCTTGGTTAAGAAGAAATGAACCAAGTTGATATCTTAACGCGACCAAGTCGCAAAATATTCAGTATATACATATATACTTTTCAAAATCTTTGAAATCCTCTGCCATGTATAATATACACAGAGTTCCAGTTTATAATTGTATAAAAATATCGTTGCAAGGTGATCTCATATATCTAACCTTGTCTCATCATTTTTCTGAAAATCTTTATCATGCATAAGATAATCATTAACCAGATATAAGTTGAAAAGATGAAGTTACAAGATACCCCAATATACTTATATCTTTTCCAAATACTACTTGAACTACCACCGTTCAAGTTATAATCAGTTTCAAAAGTTCATCACATAGATGAGACTACAAGATAAGACTTGAATAGATTCAATCCTTGAAATATAATTATAAATAATGAAGTTACAAGATACTTCATTAAGTCCCGATATATATATACACCTATATATATATACATTTTATACACTCCTTGAAAACCTCTGTTATGAAAATTATAAACAGAGTTGCAATATCCAATGAATTTGGAAAGGAGAAAACTTTGGCATAAACCTGATATCTTGTTGATCAGGCAAAGATACCAATAAGTAAACTTTTCTACTGTAGATGGATGAATTCCTTGCCGGTCATCATCTTGGCCGCATTAGGACCTCGCGCTAGACCGTTACCCGGCCACTCACGCGTGGATGGACTGTCACCCAGCCTCTTACACCTTCATAGACCGTACCCGGCCTGTCGCTTATGCCGACTCAATTAGATGGACTTACTTCCCGAACGTTGGGCAAGTAATCAAATTGTTTTCTCAAAACAGCAACCTCGTTGCGAATATAAAATACACCACAGAGCCGGATCCCTAAGATTTTTGAGCGAATATTCAAGTCTCCTTCGAAAGGAAGATCTTAAATCTCAAAATGAGTTTTGGGATCCGCTCTAACTTTTAAAATCATTTTGAAGACTCGAAAACATTTTTAAGAATGTTTGGAGTAATGCTGATTTAATGAAATAAATCAGTCCCGATATATTAGAAAATATCTGAATATTATTATTTAAATAATATTCCCATAAGGATAATCCTTATAAAAATAATTGAAGTAAAAGTTTTAAAACTTATACTTGAAATGAATAATAATTAACCAAAGATAGACTTATACGAAAGTACGATCTTTATTTGAATATTCGAAAATAAGTTTGATTATCGAAACATTATTATTTAATAAAATAAAGAATATTATTTAATAAATAAGTGGAGTCATAAGTCCTCAAATGAATATTCAAAATAATATTCATTAAATAAAATAAACGAAGTCATAAGTCCTCGAATGAATATTCAACTAATAATATTCATTAAATAAAATGAAGTTATCGAATAACCCTTATTCGATTAATAGTTTTGAAAACTATGTCCATATATATATATATGAAAATATATATAAATTGTACTCGAAAACATCGACTCCCGGTTTAGAAAAATGTTCACCTTTGGGTCCCCTATACTAAGGGTATACGCATCTACTGCTTATCTCTAGCATAGGTATTATGCAACTATAAGCATTTGAATCAACAATTATATATCAAGATTACGAAACAGACATGCATATATACCATATCACATGCTCCAATATATCGCAAGATTTGCTAATAACAATCATGTATTTATCACAAGATAATGCATATACATATATACATCACAACAACAGTATAACGGGTAGAAAACTTGTCTGAGCGACTGGGGGTGATAAAAGTCTTGGGACGAGTCTGGTAACCTATAAACAACATATAAGTTGGAATAAAACCAAAGTCGCTTAAGAATCTATACTTTAACCAATTAGACCCTAACATTCGCTTTTGCGCTTAACGATTCACTTAAGTCGCTCGAGTACCCTCGGCTCCACCATTTTTAATAAATTAACCATTAAGAGTTTTAAGGCAATTCTTTCGCGAGTACTCTACCAACTGCCTAATCCACTTTACATAATTGTTGCATACCCCAATTAGTCACTTAAGGTCCTTAACCAATGTTTCAAAGTAAGGCGAGGGGTAATGGTTCGTTCGCGAAACGCCGTTACTTAAAACAGTCGTTTCTCCTAAACCGTACATCGGATTCAAGGGAACCACATATCAAAACAAAGCTTACGACATAATCTAACTAAACATGGAAAATTCACAGATTTAATAGTTAGCTCTCTGTCCCGAACACTAAGAACAAGCAGTTGTATGAAATTGGGCATTACGACGGCAATATTTACGCGATTACCAAGTTTTAAACCACTCCAAACAACCACCATTCAACTCACAACCAACAATACAACCAACCCTCATCCAAACCTTACTACATCAGTCCCCAAACCTCAAGATTTTCCGATTTATACAACCCCACACATGAGCTACTAGCTATACTTAAGTTTCATTAACTATAAACAAGATTTCAACATCCAAATCACTACAAATCCAATCCAAACTCTAAACACACAAGAATCATGCTTCTCATTTACTATAACCATCAAAACCATCTTAATACTCAAATTAAAGTTAGGGTTTGGAGGTGTTATACCTTCCTTGGATTGATTAGAGTAGCTAGGAAGTCTTAGGGAGCCTCCTACAAGCTTGATCTTTCCAAAGAAATCAAGAACACAAAGTTAGGTTTTGAAGTTTCTAAAAGTCAGATTGAAAGAACTGTCAAAACAAGGGTCTTACCATGCTTATTTGGACGAGACTTGTGAACAAGAGTTGTAGGCCATCTCAATACCTTTCCAAAGAGCTATAGAACATACTATTTAAGTGAGTATTGAAGGAGATATGGTAGTTTAAAGTTTCTGCTCTGGTTTTGGCCGAGAGCTTTTGTTCTTGGAAAGCAAAAGTCAACTTCTAATTTGTGTTTTGTGATTTGTTTTGCCTTGGCTTGGTTGCTACCTTTTGTTTTGATTAATTACTTTTAACCATGGTGAATTTTGTGTGGTTTAGAATCAACCAACACTTCCTTCCCTTTTTGTCATGCTCATGTCATCCTCTTATGTCATCATCCCACACTTGTCCTCTTCTTGTTGGTGAGATGACATCACCCTCCACTAACTCTTTGATTAACTCCTAATCACTTGGCTAATGACCGTTGATCTGTTATACGGTTCGCTTAACTTTCGTTCTCGTTTATCGTTTAAGGGATCATACCCGGGATCTTATTACTTGGGTTCCCTTAACCTTTCTCAATACATTATATTCCTTTTATGATCCTCTCTTATAATCCTTGAATTTTAAATCCTTTTTATCATGTTACCTTATACTCAATTCTTTCGGTATCTGATGCATTTTCGGGAAAAATCAAAGTGTTCAGATTTGGATTCTGACGATCTTTACATATACTTATATACCATATAGAGTACTAATAATATCTCAGAAGATCAATAAAAGAACCCCTACATAGTGTGGCATGAAAAATTTTCTTATTCAGCATAATCAGCAAAATCACTATTCATAAGGGTTTCAAAAATTCCAAAAAAATTGGGGTTATTATAGTCTCCCCTCCTTAAAAGGATTCCGTCCCGGAATCAGATAGAAAATGAATAGGGATACTCTCTTAGCATTGCACTTTCTAACTCTCAAGTAAATTTTCCCATATTGTGGTTCTACCACCAACTCTGATTAGTTTGATAACCCTTCTCCTAAGCACTTGTTCCTTTTCAATCCATAACCCTTCCTGGTTACTCCATATAAGTTACGTTTGGTTACATGTCTAGGCGCTCATATGCCCCTATTTGTCTGGCATCCGAATTACACTTCCTTAACATTGATACGTGGAACACGTTATAAACTTGCTACATGTTCGGGGGTAAGGCTAGCTCATATGCTAACTTCCCAATACGTCTTAATATATCCAAGGGTCCAACAATTCGTGGACTTAGCTTTCCTTTCTTTATGAACCTCATCCATCCTTTCCAAGGGAATACCTATAACAGCACTAGGTCCCCCACTTCCTATTCTTTGTCCTTTCGTGTCAAATCAATATACATCTTATGTCCATCTTGGGCTACTACCAGCCGTCCTCTGATTAGATCTATTATATCCTTGGTCCTTTGGACCACAGCTGGTCCGAGCATCTTGCGCTCTGCAACATCATCCTATCATAAGGGAGATCGACATTGTCTTCCCTCAAGGATCTCATAAGGCGATATCTCAATACTGACATATGATCTATTATCGTAAGAAAACTCAATCCGCGTTAAATGATCATTCCAAATTATTTCAAGTCTATTGCACAAACTCTCATCATAGCTTCTAGCATTATAGCTTTTGCTTCTCAATACCCATTCTTTTCCAGTTCGTAATTGCTACTATCTTCCGTTCCTCATATTATACTGGTTATACTTTTGCTCGTTAGCGTTCTATAACCTTTTAATAATTGCGTCAACCTTAGTATCGTGAACGCGTTAGATTCAGAATACCACCACACTGATATTACTCCTTTCTAGCTGCTTCTATCTTTGAAAGCTTAATCCATCGTATAGAAGTAAAAGAATTTATTGAGAGATCACTATGATCATGAACACTTGTTCTATTGCATAGTTAGTACAGAAGGTGGCCAGCCTTTAGTACTTGACAAGCAATTAAACAACATGTGGTATCCTACTAGGCTTCTATCACACAGATAGATAGTCATTCGGAAATACCTCCCCTTCTGGAAGGGTTGTTCATCTCAGCTTATACAAAATGAAAAGGAGAGAAAAGAACGAACTGAAGAGAATTGTATATATGAAAAAAAAATGTTGCCATAAAATATCTGGCTTGGAATCTACCTCTGAACTATAGAGGTTTGTCATAGGAGAACAAAACATATACGTATATATATCAACATCAAGTATTATAGCATCGTATTTCACATGCCTAAATATTTTTGCTATTCCGTCCATCATTCTATGGACCCATGCTCTTCCTTGAGCTTATAAACAATCACCATTGGAACTTCCTCGACATCGAAAATCGAATCTGGGATTTCATTCTAGACATCATCGTTACTAGAATTCTATGCTTGCACTGCAACCTTCCTCGTATAGTAATACGACTCTCTATTCATAAGAAAGAATAAATATTCAATAGGTAGATAATCGACATAATTAGTCTATCAATGATAACTTATACATCACCATGACCTGATTAGTGGTACTCAATCTCAACATCCATTCTAATACAACTCTTACGGTTGTAATCGACTCATTACTCGCAGAATCATTGCTGCATTACTATGGTCCACCACTGACCTACTGTCGCCATTCATTTTCCGTGAAGTCTTAATAGCTAACCATACGAATTCCATACATATCGTATCGAATTTTTCTAAGGGGGTAACATGATCACCGTTCATGATTCATGAAGAACACTCCAGATCCTGACGTACATTCATGACATGAAGCAGATAAAATTGCAGAAGAGTTTCAATAACAACAATCGATAGCAAGTTAATACCATTCTTAGCCATATGTCTTTAGTGGGAGACGTGCTTCTCAAAGGTTCATTTAGTCATTGTAACACCCCCAAATCCGGGGTCGGGGATCCGGGTTGTCACGAGTTCCATTTCCCTTAATAACACCCAATCTTAATAATTAATCAACTACTATGTACTGTGACCCCACAATAAACACACACACCACAAGTTATAGTCTCAGAGATGAACATCCAAAAATAATCACAAGTCATTTTATTCCACAATTATCTGCCAATACACCTTAAAAGGTTTTCTGGATAAATTTACATTTTCTTTGCCATTATTACAATTCATATTATACATGAGTCTGGTACATCAAAAGTTGAAAGCCTAGCCTATTGGTAGTTCCTACCTCAGCTACAGCGGCATCAACGCTTCCCGAAGACTGCAGAATGTTTTCTAACCGCTTGCGAATCGGGAGCTTGGTCCTGTTCATCTTGTCTATCTGATGTTGTGTGATGAAAGAAGAAAGCAAGGGTGAGCAGCAAGCCCACCAAAATAATATGTATAATGATTAACAATATATGAGCCTTCTCATAGTACTCATGAAAGTCTTGGTCAAAAGAAATGAACCAAGTTTGGTATCTTAATGCGATGAAGTCGCAAAATATTCAGTATATATACATATATACTTTTCAAAATCTTGGAAGTCCTCTTCCATGCATAATATACACAAAGTTCCAGTTTATAACTGTATATAAAAAATATCGTTGCAAGGTGATCTCATATATCTAACCTTGTATCAACGTTTTTCTGAAAATCTTTGTCATGCATAAGATAATCATTTACTAGATATAAATTTAAAAGATGAAGTTACAAGATACTCCAATATACTTATATCTTTTCCAAATACTACTTGAACTACCACCATTCAAGTTATAATTAGTTTTCAAAGTTCATCACATAGATGAGACTACAAGACCAGATTTGAATAGATTAAATCTTTAAAATATCATCAAAATAAAATGAAGTTACGAGATACTTCATTTGATGCAAACATCATTTTGAAAACTTGACCCTGCCAACACTCAACAATCGCCCAACCGTAGCCTTTCTATCGAAGTGCTCTGGGTAGTGTTGCAGAAATATCCAATTGGATGATGAACTCATTACGGGAGTTTGCCGCGCCAGGAAGACCACTTACGATGAGCAGTCGTAGTAGTGCAATCCCACCATTTTCTACATGTAGAGGAGAACCTGTCGGATTTACTTGTCAACCGAACACTGAACTCCTAAGGAATGGACCGCCTTAGCGGAACTTCCAGGCCATTTGGGCCAATATAATAAGGTTGGGTCGGCGCCACTCGACCACTTACGCCACTCCTAGTTCAGATGAAATCCATGACTCCGAAACGTAAAGCTCGTTCCCCCTTTCCCCAAGTAGAAACTTGTTGATACGGCTCCACCAAAAAGTCGTATCTAGTTGGAAAGGAAAACTCACCGATATTTCCCAGGCGATGCCTGTTAATGGATTAACTTGTTCCAAGAATTTTACTTCCCGAGTGTTGGGTAAGTAATCAAAAACTCTTTTATCAAGACAACAACCTTGTTGCGAATATAAAATACACCACAGAGCCGGATCCCTCCGTTTTGAGCGAGTATTTAAATCCCCTTTTTAAAAGGAAGATCTTAAATATAAAAATGAGTTTTGGGATCTGCTCTAACTTTTGAAAATCATTTTAAAGACTTGAAAACACTTTAAAGAGTGTTTGGAATAATGCCGATTTAATAAAGTAAATCAGTCTCAATATAAAGAAATATCTGAATATTATTATTTAAATAATATTCCCATAAAGAATAATTTTTATAAAAATAATTGAAGTAGAAGTTTTAAAACTTATACTTGAAATGAATATTAAATAATTGAATAATCAAAAGTGAGTTTGATTATCGACACCTTATTCTTTAATAAAATAAAGAATATATCTCAGCAAATAATCGGAGTCATAGATCCTCAAATGAATATTCAAATAATATTCAATAAATAAAATAAGCTGAGTCATAAGCCCTCGAATGAATATTCGAAATAATATTCAATAATAAAATAAAGGAGTCATAAGTCCTCGGATGAATATTCGAAATAATATTCAATAATAAAATAAAGGAGTCATAAGTCCTCGGATGAATATTCGAAATAATATTCAATAATAAAATAAAGTTATCAAATAAACCTTATTCGATTAATAGTTTTGAAAACTATAACCATATATATATATAAATATATATATATAAAATCTACTCGGGATCCTCGACTCCCGGTTTTAGAAAATGTTTTCACCTTTGGGTCCCTATACTAAGGGTATATGCAAATTACTGCTATTCTCTAGCATAGGTATTATCAACTGAACCAACAGATATATATGGCAAGAATACAAAACAGGCATGCATATATATACCATATCAACATGCTTCAATATATCGCAACATTTGCTAATTGACCAACATGCATCTATCACAAGATAATGCATATACATATATACATCACAACAACAGTATAACGGGTAGAAAACTTGCCTGAGCGACTGGGGGTTACGAATGGCTCGGGACGAGTCTGGTAACCTATAAACAACAAGTAAGTTGGAATTAAGCCAAAGTCACTTGTAAATCTATACATTAACCAACTTAGACTCTAACGCTCGCTTTGCGCTTACTGATTCTCTTAAGTCACTCGAGTACCCTCGGCTCCACCATTTTTAATAATTCAACCATTACGAGTTTTAAGGCGATTCCTTCGCGAGTGTCTTAACAACTGCATAACACTCTTACCATAATTGTTTCATACACTAATTAACCCTTTTTGGTCTTTAACCTATGTTTCAAAGTAAGGCGAGGGGAAAAGTTTCGTTCGCGAAACGCCGTTACTTAAAACGGTCGTTTCTCCTAAACCGTACATCAGAATCAAACGAACTACATATCAAAATGAAGCTCGTAACATGAACTATCTAAAAATGGCAATGGTCAAAATCTAGCAGGGAGTTCTCGGGTCCTAATGTTATGAACAAAAGCAGTCTAAAGTAAATCGGACATTACGACGGCTATGTTTACGCGATTTCCCAAATTTAAACCATTCCAAATCCACAACAATTCAACCCCAATTCACAACCCAATCAAAACTCCATCCAAACTACATTACAACAGCCCCAAATCAACTCATTATAATCAATTTACTAAATCTTAAAACTTGAATTTAAACTATACTACATTCTTTAACCAAATCATAAGATTTCAACAATCCATTCACCACCATTCCAACCCAACTCTAAACCACAATCACTAAGCTACTCTAATACCATATCAACCAAAATCATTCTAATATACAAAGTAAAGCTAGGGTTTGGAGATGTTATACCTTCCTTGAAGCTTCTTAATCAATGAAAGATCCTTGGAATGCCCATGGAAGCCTTCATCTATGCTTAAGCTACCTTGAACTTTCATAAAAAAATCAAGAAAACCAAAGATATTTCTTGAAGGTTACTATTCACCATCTTCTTCCTTGATTTATAAAAAACGATTGCCTTGGAATTAGAAGCTTAAACTTATAGGAAGTATGTAACTATCCATGGGGAAGCTTAGATAAATACCTTGCTAAATAGTAAGTGGTGGAGCTTGGATCTTCATTTTGCTAAGAAAGAAGCCGAGAGCTTCATGAAGAAATGGAGGGTTTTGTGTTTTGTTTGATGAAAAATGAAATGTTTTGCTTGGTTGGTTGAATTTTGATTTGTTTTAGGTTAATTACCTAATTAACCTTGACTTTGTGTGGTTATCATTCAACCACACTTCCTTCCCTCCTATGTCATGCTTACATCACATTGCTATGTCATCATCCCTTTCTTGCCCTCTTCTCATTGGTTGGATGACATCATCCCCTCTAATCTCTTTGATTAGCTTCTAATTGTTTGCCTAATGACCGCTGATCTGTTATACGGTTCGCTTAACTTTCGTTCTCGTTTCTCGTTTGAGGGATCATACCCGGGATCTTATTACTTGGGTTTCCTTAACCTTTCTTAATACATTATAATCCTTTTATGATCCTTTTTATCCTGTTACCTTATACTCAATTCTTTCCGTATCTAGTGGATTCCAGGGAAAAATCAAAGTATTCGGAATTGGATTCTGACGATCTTTACATACATTTATATACCATATAGAGTACTAATAAAATCTCAGAATATCCATAACAGAATCCCTACATAGTGGGGCATGAAAAGTTTTCTCATTCAGCAAAAACACTATTCATAAGAGTTTTAAAAATTTCCAAAATTTGGGGTTATTACAGTCTCCCCTCCTTAAAAGGATTCCGTCCCGGAATTAGATAGAAAATGAATAGGGATACTCTCTTAGCATTGCACTTTCTAACTCTCGAGTAAATTTTCTCACATTGTGGTTCTTCCATCAAACTCTGAATAGTTTGATAACCCTTCTCCTAAGCACTTGTTCCTTTTCACTCTATAACCCTTCCCGGTTGCTCCATATAGGTTACGTCGGGTTGCATGTCTATGCGCTCATATGCCCCTATTTGTCTGGCATCCGAATTACACTTCCTTAACATTAATACGTGGAACACGTTATGACTTGCTACATGTTCTGGGGTAAGGCTAGCTCATATGCTAACTTCCCAATACTTCTTAATATATCCAAGGGTCCAACAATTGGTGGACTTAGCTTTCCTTTCTTTCCGAATCTCATTAACCCCTTCCAAGGGAATACCTATAACAACACTAGGTCCCCTACTTCCCATTCCTTTTCCTTTCATGTCAAATCAACATACTTCTTATGTCCATCTTGGGCTACTACCAGCCGTCCTCTGATTAAATCTATTGAATCCTTGGTCCTTTGGACCACTGCTGGTCCGAGTATCTTGCGCTCTACAACTTTATCCTAACATAAGGGAGATCGACATTGTCTTCCCTCAAGGATCTCATAAGGCGATATCTCGATAATGACATATGATTTATTGTCATAAGATAACTCAATCCGCGTTAAGTGATCATTCCAAATTCTTTCAAGTCTATTGCATGGAATTTTTATCACAGCTTCTAGCACTATAGCTTTGGCGTCTCAATACCCATTCTTTTCCAGTTCGTAATCGCTACTACCTTCCGTTCCTAATAATATACTGGTTATACTTTTGCTCGTTAGCGTTCTATAACCTTTTAATAACCACGTCAACCTTAGTATCACGAATGTGTTTCCATTCCGAATACTACCACAACTTTATTACTCCTTTTTCAGCTGTTTCTATTTCCCAAAGTTTGATCAATCATATAGAAGTAAATGAATTTGTTGAGAGATCACTATGATCATGAACACTTGTTATATCGCATAGTTAGTACAGAAGGTGGCCAGCCTTTAGTACTTGACAAGTAATTAAACAATAGATGGTATCCTACTAGGCTTCTATCACACAGATAGATAGTCATTCGGTAATACCTCCCCTTCTGGAAGGGTTGTTCTTCTCAGCTTACATGAAATGAAAAGAAGAGAAAAGAACGAACTGAAGAGAATTGTGTATTCGTAAAAATTTTATTGCCATAAAATATCTGGCTTGGAATCTACCTCTGAACTATAGAGGTCTGTCATAGGAGAACAAAACATATATATTTATATCAACATCAAGTGTTATAGCATCGTATTTCACATGCCTAAATATTTTCGCTATTCCGTCCATCATTCTATGGACCCAGGCTCTTCCTCGAGCTTATACACAATCACCTTTGAAACTCCCTCGATATCGAAAATCGAATCTGGGATCTCATTCTAGACATCATCGTTACTAGAATTCTATGCTTGTACCGCAACCTTCCTCATATAGTAATACGACTCTCTTTCATAAGAGGGAATAAATATTCAATAGGTAGATACTCTACTTAATTAGTCTATCAATGACAACCTATACACTACCACGACCCGATTAGTGGTACCCAATCTCAACATCCATTCCAATACAACTCTCACGGTTGTAACTAGCTCATTACTCGCAGAATCATTGCTGCATTACTATGGTCCACTACTGACCTACTGTCGTCATTCATTTTCCATGAAATCTTAATATCTAACCATACGGAGTCCATATATGTCGTATCAAATCCTTCTAAGGAGGTAACATAATCACAATTCCTGATTCATGAAGAACACTCCTGATCCTGACATACATACATGACATGAAGCAGATAAAATTGCAGAAGAGTTTCAATCAAAGCAACGATAGCAGGTTAATACCATTCTTAGTCATATGCTTTAATTAAAAGACTTAACTCGAAGGTTCGTTTAGTCCTTTTTGAAACATGGTCCTGGATTATCCTCAGGATAGGACCTTCTAAGATAGATAGCCCGCTCATGGTGATTACACGAATTAAACCTTTACCAACTATTATTACGGTTGGGTATTGCACAGTCATCAGAAGGAATGTCAATCTTTCAAACCATAATACAACCTTTACGGCTTCAACCATTATCACTGTATTCCTCTGGCACGAGCGCCTGTAATTGTCCTCTTACACTTAAAGTGTCAGCCACCTCTTTGGCCTTTCCTGATAGTAAAATTTCCTTACAGTCAATGTCATTTTAACCACCTCCAAATAAATTTTCTATCTCATTTCAATCACTGCTTATGTGAAAATGCTTTTCTTTAATATCTGATGAGTAAAAAAAAATATCACCTTTTTTCCATAAGTTATTGCCTCAGTCTTTAGAGGTTAATCACTGTCACGACTGACTTTCAATCATACTTAGAACATCTTTTATCTTAGGTCCTAATTGCCCTGAACAATTTCGACCTTTACTGGTTCGATCCCTACTTTCTCGTGGTTTAACACGTGCCCCACTTGGCATCATTATAATTATGTCATATTTCCTTTATCAACATTTTTATTCTTGAGAATTTCGAATATTTCCTTTCTCCTTGTAAAACCTCTAAGGTTTTCCTTCAATCGTTCCTCCTGTATTCCCTATATACAGGGCATATCAAAATACCATTTACTAATACTAGAACCATTGTCTATATACTTCTGAAAAATTTCTCCACTGATTCTTAAAGGTTGTTGTTACCTTAACCCTTTCCAAATCATACTGTCAAAACTCATACTGTCCCTATTAAGGGTGAAATGCCAACCTTTATGCATTCCCCTAGGATTCATTTTAAGTTACCGATGTTCTATCCTTAATTCTATCTTTAAAAAGGGACATGCATCCTTCCATGGATAAATCAAGTCATATATCCCTGATAAGGGTGTCTTATTCAATCATTCCCACCTCGATAGTATATGCCTAGTTTCACAATAATATCTGCATTCAAAATGAGGTCAATCAATATGGCCTCCAAAAGATAACAACGGTTATCCGCTTTTCTTGCCTAATTTGTTAATGATAACAAGGATGTTCTGGAAGATATTGGTCGTGTTCAACGTGAACCTCTTCTTAATAATTCCTTATTTACTTTTGTTGTTTATCTCAACAGTCACCTCAATGTTGGGATATCTTTCATATCTGGCGTCTCCCTTTCTGGGTATCATGCCACCGGTCTTACACTTCACCTTCTTGAAGGTCACTTTCTTCATCCAATTTTTTTAATTTCTTACTTTCTTGTCTCCTCAGTCTATCCGCGTCTCATTATTTATCCTTCGAATTATCTCAAGGTTTCCTCGAATCTTCCCAACTTACAGGGGATAAAATATATGTATCTCTTATGCCCTCAACCATCAATTTTAACTCATGGTGAATCACCCTCATCCTGACGATTACATACTTTTCTATTTCTATTGCTACGAGTCTTTAGGGTTTCCTCATACCCAACTCCCTTATCATTCCTCAAACTCTATTGCCGTTATATTCCTTTCCACTTCAATTTCTTTTTATTTTCCTTTCTCTTATCATTATTTCATGAACCAACACAACATAAGCATTGATTTCAAACATCCCGTCATTCTGGATTCGTGTCCTCAGAACGAATCTTGACAACTTTAACAACTTAGATTCATAATTCATCATACTCTTCTGCCTTTGTTCTGGCTCTAAAGCTTTTACACTATCTTCATAACCTTGGGAATTACTTTCCCAAAAACAATTGACTGAACTTTAATCAGTTTATTATAATCTCTGGCTCCATGCCTTTCTTGGTCTTTCACCAGTGGGTGGCCTCTCTCTTAAAAGGGTAAGTGACAAAAACAGTCTTTTGTGATTCGTCCATCATTTAGAATCTCAAATGATTCCTATATTTCCTTTAGCCAGGCTCTCGCCTCTACTGGGTTCGCTTGTTCCTTGGAACTCTGAGAGCTTAGTGACTTAAAGGTCCTGAAAGAATTTCCCACCGCACTGTCTCCTCAGGGTGATGGTTAGGGATAACAGTCTAAGTTCTCTTGAGACAGGTCCATGAATTACCGTATAGGAGTACCATCTCGGTTCTCCTTTCCTTACTCGACTTCTGTTTCCTTAGTCTGAACGTTTCCTCCTCCTCCCCGTACTTGGGGTTATCTTATACGTTAAAATCCTCATTTTCCACTTCATTATGTTATGGGTTCCTTCTATCTTGATGGTGTCCTCCCTGACTATCACATTCAGGGTTTGCCCTAAATCTTATTCCTTGAACTATGACTTTTATCTAAGATCTCATCTTTAAGCTCTTAAACATTTGGAACCCAAATTCTATAGGAATACCTCATTATTCCCTTATCATCTCTCTCGGTATTAATCTCATATCTATTTGTTGGCTCTCTGCCTTCATTCATCACTTTTACTGGCATAATATGTTCTTTTCCAATAATTCGGGCTGTATTGCAATCTCAAACAGCTTTTCGGTACCGGCTCCGGTTACCTTCACTTCTATTTCCATTTTCTCAAAATCTCTTATAAACTCCCCAAAAGACATTATCATCTTGAGTCTCTCCTTTTTACTAAGGGCATCAGCCACCATATTGGCTCTCCCCGAATGATAAAGAATCTCCCAATCATAATTCTTGATTAGCTCTAACCGCCTCCTCTGGCGTATGTTGAGCTCTTTCTACGTAAAAATGTACTAGAGCTCCTATGGTTTGTGAATTTCGCACTTCTCTCCATACAAGTAGTGCCTCCAATCTTTAGGGCAAAACTATTGCCACGAGCCTAAGCTCATGGGCGGGGATATCGAATTTTATATTCCCTTAATTGTCTTGACACGGACGCGATTATCTTGATGTGCTGCATAAGAAGCACCCAAATCCCTTATGCGAAGCGTCACTACAAATCACAAAATCTCCTTTTTCCATCCGGCAACGCCAACATACGGGCCGTCACCAACCTTTGCTTCAGTTCTTAACAGCTGTAGTAAGCCGCGTTAAAGGGGCTACTATCTTTACAAACTTGAACGAACCTCCGGTAGTGACCGACCAATCCTACCTCTGGTAGTCGCTCTAACCATGGTTATCAATTCCACAGTGGTCCTTTATTCATTCTTGTCAGGATCCTCCACGGGATCCTCCTCAACCACAATCCCTTCTAGGACAGCATCCTCAACCGCTACATCCTCAATATGAACATCATCTGGTCCTGCGTTAGGACGCTCTATCGGATCCACAATCTGATCTCCAATAAGTAATAAAACATCATCGCGTTGTTGCTCCTCAACCTCAGGGTTCGGAGTCCCGCTACCATATACGATAACGAACTACGCTTCTATCGCTACATTTATAAGGGTTCCCATAAGGGTTTTAACTGTCGGTGCTACGTTAGGTAGCCCGACTATGAACTTGGCAAGAGTTCTTATTATCTTAATGAACTTATTATCTTAACGTCACATCATCTCTGAGGTTTATAACGCTTAGCTCTGATACCACTTCTGTAATACCCCCAAATCCGGGGTCGGGGATCCGGGTTGTCACGAGTTCAATTTCCCTTAATAACACCCAATCTTAATAATTAATCAACTACTCTGTACTGTGACCCCACAATAAACACACACACCACAAGTTATAGTCTCAGAGATGAACATCCAAAAATAATCACAAGTCATTTTATTCCACAATTATCTGCCAATACACCTTAAAAGGTTTTCTGGATAAATTTACATTTTCTTTGCCATTATTACAATTCATATTATACATGAGTCTGGTACATCAAAAGTTGAAAGCCTAGCCTATTGGTAGTTCCTACCTCAGCTACAGCGACATCAACGCTTCCCGAAGACTGCAGAACATTTTCTAACCGCTTGCGAATCGGGAGCTTGGTCATGTTCATCTTGTCTATCTGATATTGTGTGATGAAAGAAGAAAGCAAGGGTGAGCAGCAAGCCCACCAAAATAATATGTATAATGATTAACAATATATGAGCCTTCTCATAGTACTCATGAAAGTCTTGGTCAAAAGAAATGAACTAAGTTTGATATCTTAATGCGATGAAGTCGCAAAATATTCAGTATATATACATATATACTTTTCAAAATCTTGGAAGTCCTCTTCCATGCATAATATACACAAAGTTCCAGTTTATAACTCTATATAAAAAATATCGTTGCAAGGTGATCTCATATATCTAACCTTGTCTCAACGTTTTTCTGAAAATCTTTGTCATGCATAAGATAATCATTTACTAGATATAAGTTTAAAAGATGAAGTTACAAGATACTCCAATATACTTATATCTTTTCCAAATACTACTTGAACTACCACCATTCAAGTTATAATTAGTTTCCAAAGTTCATCACATAGATGAGACTACAAGACCAGATTTGAACAGATTAAATCTTTAAAATATCATCAAAATAAAATGAAGTTACGAGATACTTCATTTGATGCAAACATCATTTTGAAAACTTGACCCTGCCAACACTCAACAATCACCCAACCGTAGCCTTTCTATCGAAGTGCTCTGGGTAGTGTTGCAGAAATATCCAATTGGATGATGAACTCATTACGGGAGTTTGCCGCGCCAGGAAGACCACTTACGATGATCAGTCGTAGTAGTGCAACCCCACCATTTTCTACATTTAGAGGAGAACCTGTCGAATTTACTTGTCAACCGAACACTGAACTCCTAAGGATTGGACCGCCTTAGCGGAACTTCCAGGCCATTTGGGCCAATATAATAAGGCTGGGCCGGCGCCACTCGACCACTTACGCCACTCCTAGTTCAGATGAAATCCATGACTCTGAAACGTAAAGCTCGTTCCCCCTTTCCCCAAGTAGAAACTTGTTGATACGACTCCACCAAAAAGTCGTATCTAGTTGGAAAGGAAAACTCACCGATATTTCCCAGGCGATGCCTGTTAATGGATTAACTTGTTCCCGAGTGTTGGGTAAGTAATCAAAAACTCTTTTATCAAGACAACAACCTTGTTGCGAATATAAAATACACCACAGAGCCGGATCCCTCCGTTTTGAGCGAGTATTTAAATCCCCTTTTTAAAAGGAAGATCTTAAATATAAAAATGAGTTTTGGGATCCGCTCTAACTTTTGAAAATCATTTTAAAGACTTGAAAACACTTTAAAGAGTGTTTGGAATAATGCCGATTTAATAAAGTAAATCAGTCTCAATATAAAGAAATATCTGAATATTATTATTTAAATAATATTCCCATAAAGAATAATTTTTATAAAAATAATTGAAGTAGAAGTTTTAAAACTTATACTTGAAATGAATATTAAATAACCAAAGATATACCTATACGAAAGTACTATCTTTATTTGAATAATCAAAAGTGAGTTTGATTATCGACACCTTATTCTTTAATAAAATAAAGAATATATCTCAGCAAATAATCGGAGTCATAGATCCTCAAATGAATATTCAAATAATATTCAATAAATAAAATAAGCTGAGTCATAAGCCCTCGAATGAATATTCGAAATAATATTCAATAATAAAATAAAGGAGTCATAAGTCCTCGGATGAATATTCGAAATAATATTCAATAATAAAATAAAGGAGTCATAAGTCCTCGGATGAATATTCGAAATAATATTCAATAATAAAATAAAGTTATCGAATAAACCTTATTCGATTAATAGTTTTGAAAACTATAACCATATATATATATAAATATATATATAAAATCTACTCGGGATCCTCGACTCCCGGTTTTAAAAAATGTTTTCACCTTTGGGTCCCTATACTAAGGGTATATGCAAATTACTGCTATTCTCTAGCATAGGTATTATCAACTGAACCAACAGATATATATGGCAAGAATACGAAACAGGCATGTATATATATACCATATCAGCATGCTTCAATATATCGCAACATTTGCTAATTAACCAACATGCATCTATCACAAGATAATGCATATACATATATACATCACAACAACAGTATAACGGGTAGAAAACTTGCCTGAGCGACTGGGGGTTACGAATGGCTCGGGACGAGTCTGATAACCTATAAACAACAAGTAAGTTGGAATTAAGCCAAAGTCACTTGTAAATCTATACATTAACCAACTTAGACTCTAACGCTCGCTTTGCGCTTACTGATTCTCTTAAGTCACTCGAGTACCCTCGGCTCCACCATTTTTAATAATTCAACCATTACGAGTTTTAAGGCGATTCCTTCGCGAGTGTCTTAACAACTTCCTAACACTCTTACCATAATTGTTTCATACACTAATTAACCCTTTTTGTTCTTTAACCTATGTTTCAAAGTAAGGCGAGGGGAAAAGTTTCGTTCGCGAAACGTCGTTTCTTAAAATGGTCGTTTCTCCTAAACCGTACATCGGAATCAAACGAACTACATATCAAAACGAAGCTCGTAACATGAACTATCTAAACATGGCAATGGTAAAAATCTAGCAGGGAGTTCTCGGGTCCTAATGTTATGAACAAAAGCAGTCTAAAGTAAATCGGACATTACGACGGCTATGTTTACGCGATTTCCCAAATTTAAACCATTCCAAATCCACCACAATTGAAACCCAATTCACAACCCAATCAAAACTCCATCCAAACTACATTACAACAGCCCCAAATCAACTCATTATAATCAATTTACTAAATCTTAAAACTTGAATTTAAACTATACTACATTCTTTAACCAAATCATAAGATTTCAACAATCCATTCACCACCATTCCAGCCCAACTCTAAACCACAATCACTAAGCTACTCTAATACCATATCAACCAAAATCATTCTAATATATAAAGTAAAGCTAGGGTTTGGAGATGTTATACCTTCCTTGAAGCTTCTTAATCAATGAAAGATCCTTGGAATGCCCATGGAAGCCTTGATCTATGCTTAAGCTACCTTGAACTTTCATAAAAAAATCAAGAAAACCAAAGTTATTTCTTGAAGGTTACTATTCACCATCTTCTTCCTTGATTTATAAAAAAAGATTGGCTTGGAATTAGAAGCTTAAACTTATAGGAAGTATGTAACTATCCATGGGGAAGCTTAGATAAATACCTTGCTAAATAGTAAATGGTGGAGCTTGGATCTTCATTTTGCTAAGAAAGAAGCCGAGAGCTTCATGAAGAAATGGAGGGTTTTGTGTTTTGTTTGATGAAAAATGAAATGTTTTGCTTGGTTGGTTGAATTTTGATTTGTTTTAGGTTAATTACCTAATTAACCTTGACTTTGTGTGGTTATCATTCAACCACACTTCCTTCCCTCCTATGTCATGCTTACATCACATTGCTATGTCATCATCCCTTTCTTGCCCTCTTCTCATTGGTTGGATGACATCATCCCCTCTAATCTCTTTGATTAGCTTCTAATTGTTTGCCTAATGACCGTTGATCTGTTATACGGTTCGCTTAACTTTCGTTCTCGTTTCTCGTTTGAGGGATCATACCCGGGATCTTATTACCTGGGTTTCCTTAACCTTTCTCAATACATTATAATCCTTTTATGATCCTTTTTATCCTGTTACCTTATACTCAATTCTTTCCGTATCTAGTGGATTCCTGGGAAAAATCAAAGTATTCGGAATTGGATTCTGACGATCTTTACATACACTTATATACCATATAGAGTACTAATAAAATCTCAGAATATCCATAACAGAATCCCTACATAGTGGGGCATGAAAAGTTTTCTCATTCAGCAAAAACACTATTCATAAGAGTTTCAAAAATTTCCAAAAATTGGGGTTATTACAGTCATTTCGTAACATGGTCCTGGCTTATCTCAAGATAGATAGCCCGTTCATGGCGATTAAACGAATTAAACCTTTACCAAACTACTATTATGGTTGGGTATTACACAGTCATCAGAAGGAATGTCAATCTTCCAAACCATAATACAACCTTCACGGCTTCAACCATCATCACTGTATTCCTCTGGAACGAGCGCCTGTAATTATCCTCTTATATTTAAAGTGTCGGCCACCTCATTGGCCTTTCCTGATAGTAATAGTTCCTTATAATCAATGTCTTTTGAACGATCTCCAACTAAATTTTCTACCTCATTTCCAACCACTGCTTGTGTGAAAATGCTCTTCCTTAAGCTCTGGTGAGAAAAAAAAATATCACCATTTTTCCTTAAGTTATTGCCTCGATCTTTAGAGGTTAACATTGTCACGACTGACTCTCGATCATACTTAGGACGTCTCTTATCTTGGGTCCTTCTTGTTTTCACCATTCTTGACCTTCATTGGGTTCAATCTATACTTTCTCATGGTTTAACATGTGCCCCACTTGGCATTATTTTAATTACGTCACATTTCCTTTATCAAAATATCTATTCTTGAGAACTTTGAATATCTCCTTTCTCCTTGTAAGACCTCTAAAGTTATCCTTGAATCGTTCCTCCTGTATTCCCTAGATACAGGGCATATCAAAATACCATTTACTAATACTAGAACCATTGTCTATGTACTTCTAAAAATTTTCTCTACTGATCTTTAAAGGTTGTTGTTACCATAATCCTTTTTAATTTATACTGCCAAAACTCATGATGTCCTTATTAAGGGCGAAATGCCAACCTTTATGCATTCCCCTAGGATTCATCTCAAGTTATCGAGGTTCTATCCTTAATTCCACCTTTAAAAAGGTATATGCATCCTTTTTCAAAATGAGGTCAATCAATAGGGCCTCCAAAAGATAACAACGTTTATCCTCTTTTCTTGCCTGATTTAGTAATGATAACAGAGATGTTCTAGAAGATATTGGTCGTGTTCAACGTGAACTTTTTAGTTCTAACTACTCATTTACCTCTTTATTTATCTCAACAGTCATCTCGACGCTGAGATATCTTTTATGTCTGGCGTCCCCCTTTTTGGGTATCAATTCACATGCGTTACTTACACTTCACATTCTTGAAGGTCACTTCCTTCATCCAATATTCCTAATTTCTTACTTTCTTGTCTCCTCAGTCTATCCGCATCTCATTATTTATCCTTCGAACTATCTCACGGTTTCCTCGAATCCTCCCAACTTACAAGGGATAAAATATATGTATCTCTTATGCCTTCAACCATCAATTTTAACTCATGGTGAATCACCATCATCCTGACGATTACATACTTTTCTATTTCTATTGCTACGAGTCTTTAGGGTTTCCTCATACCCAACTCCCTTATCATTCCTCAAACTCTATTGCCTTTATATTCCTTTCCACTTCAGTTTCTTTTTATTTTCCTTTCTCTTATCATTATTTCATGAACCAACACAACATAAGCATTGATTTCAAACATCCCGTCATTCTGGATTCGTGTCCTCAGAATGAATCTTGACAACTTTTATAACTTAGATTCATAATTCATCATACTCGTCCGCTTTTGTTCTGGCTCTAAAGCTTTTACACTACCTCCATAATCTTGGGAAGTACTTTCCCGAAAACAATTATCTGAACTTTAATCAATTTATTATAATCTCTGGCTCCATGCCTTTCTTGGTCTTTCACCAGCGGGTGGCCTCCCTCTTAGGAGGGTAAGTGATAAAAATAGTCTTTTGTGATTCGTCAATCATTTAGAATCTCAAATGATTCCTATATTTCCTTTAGCCAGGCTCTTGCCTCGACTGGTTCAACCTATTCCTTGGAACTATGAGAGCTTAGCAACTTAAAGGTCCTAAAAGAATTTCTCACCGCATTGTTTCCTCAAGGTGGTGGTTGGGAGTAAAAGTATAAGTTCTGTTTAGACAGGTCCATGAATTGCCCAATAGGAGTACCATCCTGGTTCTCCCTATCTTGTTCGACTTCTGTTTTCTCGGTATGAAATGTTTCAACCTTCTCCCATAATCGGGGTTATCTTATACGTTAAAAACCTTGTTTTCCACTCTATTATGTTATGGGTTCTTTCTTTCTTGATGGCAACCTCCCTGACTATCACATTCAGGGTTTGCCCTAAATCTTATTCCTCAAACTATGGCTCTCATCTAAGTTCTCATCCTTAAGCTCTTGAACTTTTGGAAACCAAATTCTGTACGGATACCTCATTATTCCCTCATCATCTTTCTAGGTATTAATCTCTTCTCTGGTCATTGGTTCTCTGCCTCTATTCATCATTTTTTTTCTTGGCACAATATGATCTTCTCCAATAATTCGGACTGTATTACAATCTCAAACAGCTTTTCGGTACCGGCTCCGGTTACCTTCACTTCTATTTCCATTTTCTCAAAATCTCTTATCAACTCTCCCAAAGACATTTTCATCTTGAGTCTCTCTTTTATATTAAGGGCATTAGCCACCATTTTGGCTTTCCCTGGATGATAAAGAATCTCATAATCGTAATCCTTGATTAGCTCTAACCACCTCCTCTGGCGCATGTTGAGCTCTTTCTGCGTGAAAAGGTACTAGAGAACTTATGGTTTATGATCTCGCACTTTTCTCCATACAAATAGTGCCTCCAATCTTTAGGGCAAAACTATTGCCACGAGCCCAAGCTCATGGGTGGGGATATCGAATATTATATTACCTTAATTATCTTGACGCGTACGCGATTACCTTACCGTGCTGTATAAGAAGCACCCTAATTCCTTATGCGAAGCGTCACTATATTTCACAAAATCTCATTTTCCATCCGGCAACGCCAACATAGGGGTCGTCACCAACCTTTGCTGCAGTTCTTAAAAGCTTTTCTCGCATTTCTCTGTCCATTCAAACTTCTCAGTCTTACGAGTAAGCCGCGTTAAAGGGGCTACTATCTTTACAAACTTGAACGAACCTCCAGTAGTGACCGGCCAATCCTACCTCTGGTAGTTTCCCTAACCATGGTCATCAATTCCTTAGTGGTCCTTTATTCATTCTTGTCAGGATCCTCCACGGGATTCTTCTCAGCAACAATCCCTTCTAGGACAACATCCCCAACCGCTACATCCTTAATATGAACATCATCCGGTCCCGTGTTAGGACGCTCTATCGGATCCATAATCTGATTTCCAATAAGTAATAAAACATCATCGCCTTGTTGCTCCTCAACCTCAGGGTTCGGAGTCCCGCTACCATATACGATAACGAACTACGCTTCTATCACGATATTTATAAGGGTTCCCATAAGGGTTTTAACTATCAGTACTACTATAGGTAGTCCGACTATGAACTTGGCAAGAGTTCTTATTATCTTAGTGAACTTATTATTTTAACGTCATATCATCTCTCTGAGGTTTATAACGCTTAGCTCTGATACCACTTCTGTAACACCCCCAAATCCGGGGCCGGGGATCCGGGTTGTCACGAGTTCCATTTCCCTTGTCAATACTGAATCTTAACAGTAAACCAACTACTGCGTACTGTGACCCCACAATATACACACACACACCACAAGTTATAGTCTCAGAGATGAATACCAAGAATAACACAATTCATTTTATTCCACAATTAAAAGCCATTACACCTCAAAAGGGTTCTGAATAAATTTACATTTCTTTGCCATTATTACAATTCATAATATACATAAGTCTGGTACATCAAAAGTTGAAAGCCTAGCCTATTGGTAGATCCTACCTCAGCTACAACGGCATCAATGCCTACAGGAAACTGCGGAACATTTCCTATCCGCTCGCGAATTGGGAGATTGATCCTGTTCATCTTGTCTATCTGATGTTGTGTGATGAAAGAAGAAAGCAAGGGTGAGCAACAAGCCCACCGAAATAATATGTATAATAATTTACAATATATGAGCATTCTCATAGTACTCAAGAAAGTCTTGGTTAAGAAGAAATGAACCAAGTTGATATCTTAACGCGACCAAGTCGCAAAATATTCAGTATATACATATATACTTTTCAAAATCTTTGAAATCCTCTGCCATGTATAATATACACAGAGTTCCAGTTTATAACTGTATAAAAATATCGTTGCAAGGTGATCTCATATATCTAACCTTGTCTCATCGTTTTTCTGAAAATCTTTGTCATGCATAAGATAATCATTAACCAGATATAAGTTGAAAAGATGAAGTTACAAGATACCCCAATATACTTATATCTTTTCCAAATACTACTTGAACTACCACCGTTCAAGTTATAATCAGTTTCAAATGTTCATCACAAAGATGAGACTACAAGATAAGACTTGAATAGATTCAATCCTTGAAATATAATTATAAATAATGAAGTTACGAGATACTTCATTAAGTCCCGATATATATATACACCTATATATATATACATTTCATACACTCCTTGAAAACCTCTGTTATGAAAATTATAAACAGAGTTGCAATATCCAATGAATTTGGAAAGGAGAAAACCATGGCATAAAACTGATATCTTGCTGATCAGGCAAAGATACCAATAAGTAACCTTTTCTACTGTCGATGGATGAATTCCTCGCCGGTCATCATCCTGACCGCATTAGGTTCTCGCGCTAGACCGTTACCCTGCCACTCACGCGTGGATGGACTGTCACCCAGCCTCTTACACCTTCATAGACCGTATCCCGGCATGTCACTTATGTCGACTCAATTAGATGGACTTACTTCCCGAACGTTGGGCAAGTAATCAAATTGTTTTCTCAAAACAGCAACCTCGTTGCGAATATAAAATACACCACAGAGCCGGATCCCTAAGATTTTTGAGCGAATATTCAAGTCTCCTTCGAAAGGAAGATCTTAAATCTGAAAACGAGTTTTGGGATCCGCTCTAACTTTTAAAATCATTTTGAAGACTCGAAAACATTTTTAAGAATGTTTGGAGTAATGCTGATTTAATGAAATAAATCAGTCCCGATATATTAGAAAATATCTGAATATTATTATTTAAATAATAATCCCATAAGGATAATCCTTATAAAAATAATTGAAGTAAAAGTTTTAAAACTTATACTTGAAATGAATAATAATTAACCAAAGATAGACTTATACGAAAGTACGATCTTTATTTGAATATTCGAAAATAAGTTTGATTATCGAAACATTATTATTTAATAAAATAAAGAATATTATTTAATAAATAAGTGGAGTCATAAGTCCTCAAATGAATATTCAAAATAATATTCATTAAATAAAATAAACGAAGTCATAAGTCCTCGAATGAATATTCAACTAATAATATTCATTAAATAAAATGAAGTTATCGAATAACCCTTATTCGATTAATAGTTTTGAAAACTATGTCCTTATATATATGAAAATATATATAAATTGTACTCGGGAACATCGACTCCCGGTTTAGAAAAATGTTCACATTTGGGTCCCCTATACTAAGGGTATACGCAACTACTGCTTATCTCTAGCATAGGTATTATGCAACTATAAGCATTTGAATCAACAATTAGATATCAAGATTATCACAAGATAATGCATATACATATATACATCACAACAAAAGTATAACGGGTAGAAAACTTGCCTGAGCGACTGAGGGTGATAAAAGGCTTGGGACGAGTCTGGTAACCTATAAACAACATATAAGTTGGAATTAAACCAAGGTCGCTTAAGAATCTATACTTTAACCAATTAGACCCTAACATTCGCTTTTGCGCTTAACGATTCACTTAAGTCGCTCGAGTACCCTCGGCTCTACCATTTTTAATAAATTAACCATTAAGAGTTTTAAGGCGATTCTTTCGCGAGTACTCTACCAACTGCCTAATCCACTTTACATAATTGTTGCATACCCCAATTAGTCATTTAAGGTCCTTAACCAATGTTTCAAAGTAAGGCGAGGGGTAATGGTTCGTTAGCGAAACGCCGTTACTTAAAACAGTCGTTTCTCCTAAACCGTACATCGGATTCAAGCGAACCACATATCAAAACGAAACTTACGACATAATCTAACTAAACATGGAAAATTCACAGATTCAATAGTTAGCTCTCTGTCCCGAACACTAAGAACAAGCAGTTGTATGAAATTGGGCATTACGACGGTTATGTTTACGCGATTACCAAGTTTTAAACCACTCCAAACAACCACCATTCAACTCACAACCAACAATACAACCAACCCTCATCCAAACATTACTACATCAGTCCCCAAACCTCAAGATTTTACAATTTATACAACCCCACACATGAGCTACTAGCTATACTTAAGTTTCATTAACTATACACAAGATTTCAACATCCAAATCACTACAAATCCAATCCAAACTCTAAACACACAAGAATCATGCTTCTCATTTACTATAACCATCAAAACCATCTTAATACTCAAATTAAAGTTAGGTTTTGGAGGTGTTATACCTTCCTTGGAGTGATTAGAGTAGCTAGAAAGTCTTAGGGAGCCTCCTACAAGCTTGATCTTTCCAAAGAAATCAAGAACACAAAGTTAGGTTTTGAAGTTTCTAAAAGTCAGATTGAAAGAACTGTCAAAACAAGGGTCTTACCATGCTTATTTGGACGAGACTTGTGAACAAGAGTTGTAGGCCATCTCAATACCTTTCCAAAGAGATATAGAACATACTATTTGAGTGAGTATTGAATGAGATATGGTAGTTTAAAGTTGCTGCTCTGGTTTTGGCCGAGAGCTTTTGTTCTTGGAAAGCAAAAGTCAACTTCTAATTTTTGTTTTGGGATTTGTTTTGCCTTGGCTTGGCTGCTACCTTTTGTTTTGATTAATTACTTTTAACCATGGTGAATTTTGTGTGGTTTAGAATCAACCAACACTTCCTTCCCTTTTTGTCATGCTCATGTCATCATCCCACACTTGTCCTCTTCTTGTTGGTGAGATGACATCACCCTCCACTAACTCTTTGATTAACTCCTAATCACTTGGCTAATGACCGCTGATCTGTTATACGGTTCGCTTAACTTTCGTTCTCGTTTATCGTTTGAGGGATCATACCCGGGATCTTATTACTTGGGTTCCCTTAACCTTTCTCAATACATTATATTCCTTTTATGATCCTCTCTTATAATCCTTGAATTTTAAATCCTTTTTATCATGTTACCTTATACTCAATTCTTTCGGTATCTGGTGGATTTTCGGGAAAAATCAAAGTGTTCGGATTTGGATTATGACGATCTTTACATACACTTATATACCACATAGAGTACTAATAATATCTCAGAAGATCAATAAAAGAACCCCTACATAGTGTGGCATGAAAAGTTTTCTTATTCAGCATATTCAGCAAAATCACTATTCATAAGGGTTTCAAAAATTCCAAAAAAATTGGGGTTATTACAAATAGAGCGCTCAAGGCATTTTCTGAAACGGCCAGGTACAAGTATAAAGTTTCATTCAGAACTGGCTTGGCCAATAACGGGGCCTGGGCCATATATTTCTTTAATTCTTCGAATGCCTTTTGGCTTCCCTCAGTCCATACAAAATCCTTAACCTTCTTCAAGGATTTGAAGAATGACAAGCACTTGTCCCTAGATTTGGAGATGAACCGCCCAACGCAGCAACCCTTCCAGTGAGCTTTTGAACATCTTTGATAGTCTTTGGGGGCTCCATGTCCAAAATTGCCTTTATTTTATCAGGATTGGCCTCGATTCCTCTCTTGGAGACCATCAGTCCCAAAAACTTCCCAGACCCCACTCCGAAAGCACACTTTGCAGGATTTAGCATCATTTTGTGATATCTCAGGACCTCAAAGGCTTCCCTCAAATGGGTTATGTGATCAGTCTTCACTAGATTCTTGACTAACATGTCATCAACATAAACTTCCATAGTTTTGCCTATAAGGCCCTTGAAAATCTTATTCACCAACCTTTGATAGGTGGCTCCTGCATTCTTGAGACCAAACGCCATAACAAGGTAACAAAAAACACCAAAGTCAGTAACGAATGATACCTTTGGAATGTCACCCTTGTGCATCTTGATCTGATTGTATCCACTGAATCCATCCATGAAGCTCAGCATCTCATGACCAGCAGTAGCATCTATCAATGTATCTATCCTTGGAAATGGGAAACAGTCCTTAGGGCATGCGTCATTCAGATCGGTGAAATCCACACACATCCTCCATTTTCCATTAGCCTTCTTTACCATCACAGGGTTTGCTAACCATTCTGGTAACTGTATCTCCTCAATGAAACCATCTTCTAAGAGCATCTCTACTTCTTGTTAATGTCTTCTTCCTTTCTGGAGCAAAGCTTCTTTTCTTTTGCTTCACAGTCTTTCGATTTGGATCCACATTCAGCTTGTGAGTGATCAGTTCCGGGTCTATGTCTTGCATATCAGCTTCCGACCATGCAAACACATCACTATTTTCTTGTAAGAATTTCACCAACTTCCCTTTAAGGGGCTCCTCTAGTGTTTCTCCAATGAAAGTCACTTTCTCAGGATCCTCGGGAGCCAAAGGAATCGGGACCAAGTCTTCTACTGGCTTCCCTCTTTTCTCATAATTCTCAAGGATATCCAGGTCTTCAATAGGCAGAACCTGCCCCCCAACTCCATATGCCCTAAGAGAGGCTACATAACAACTCATTTCCATCTTTTGATCTCCTTTGTCTTCTCCAATCCCATTCCGGGTGGAAAACTTCATCATTGAATGGTAGGAAGAAGGGACTGCCTTGAAGGCATGTATTCATGTTCTTCCCATGATTGCATTGTAAGTTGAACTAGCCTTCACCACCACAAAGTCCAACATATATGTTGCTTGTCTTGGTTCCTGACCTATGGTCGTTGGCAACTTAATTATTCCTTCCACGGGACATTCCACTCCTGCGAATCCATATATCGGCATATCGGTCGGGGTGAATTGAGAATCATTGTAACCCATCATTAAAAAAGGATCATGGAGCTAGATGTCCACCGAGGCACCATTACCTACGAGGACCCTCTTCACCGGGTTGTTCCCTATTATTGGTGTTATGACCAGCGGATCATCATGAGGAAATTTCACACCCTCCAAGTCAAAATCATCAAATTCCATTGTCCTGGCCCTCTTCGGGGCTTCCTCGATAATATGCATAACTTCTTTAGTATATGCTTTCGTTGAGTTTTTGGATGTACCAGCAGCAGTTGGCCCTCCAAAGATAGTATTTATCACAGGCCCTTGGGGTTGTGGTCCTCCAAAGATTGCATTTGTCACCAGTCCCCTAGACTGGGGATTTCGCCCCTGATCATCTTGGTCCCTCCTACGATCATCAAAATTCTTTCTCCCATTGTTATTCCTATCTCCTCCATCTCTGGTATACTTGCTCAGCCTTCCTTTTCGAATGACGAACTCTATTTCATCTTTCAATTTCCTACACTCATCGGTGTCATGACCAACATCCTTGTGAAATCTGTAATATTTTCTCTTATCTAGCTTGGTAGGATCAGCCTTCAGGGGTTTAGGCCAACGAACATCTCTATCTTTCTCAATTTCCATCAAGATCTGGCCTAGGAGCATTCAACTTAGCACATTCAGTGAAATTTTTCCCAGGTCCTCCCTTCTTCGGGGTTGAATCAATGTTTTGCTCAGTTCTAAGCTACTTGTCCTTAGAAATATATTCCAGATCATTCTTTCGCTTATTGCTACCAGCGGGGTCGTTATTCACTACTATCTTCCTCATGTTCTCCTCAGTTTGATGTATTTCTCGGCCCTATCTTGGAGTTGTAACATACTTTCAGGGGGGGTTTGGCCAGTGACATCTTGAAGAACTCGTCCCTGGTCCCCTGTTGCAGTGCTATCATAGCTACCTTGTCATCAAGGTCTGGGACTTTTAAAGCTTCCTTGGTGAAACGATTCAGATAGTCTCTCAAAGACTCCTTCGCTCCCTGCACAATGCTCATGAGGGATGCTGAACTTTTCTCATGCACTCTCCCACTGATAAATTGCTAAATAAAAGCCTGACTTAGTTCTCTGAAGGACCCAATAGAATTCGGGGGCAAACGGTTATACCATCTTTGAGCCATTCCCGACAGGGTTTGTGGAAAGGCACGACACTTAATAGCATCGTTCACGGGCTGCAACAACAGTCTATTAGAGAATGTCCTGACATGATTAGCGGGATCTTCAATGCCATCATAATCTTTGATGGTGGGCATCTTGAACTTCCTTAAGATATGGGCGTTCATTATTTCTTCAGTGAATGGTGGAGTAGGATCATCAGGATCCCCAAGGGGAAGAAGATTGCTTGGATCAGCCCTTGGGACAATAGTCCTTTTCTGTAATGGACCATCCAGGTCTATGATTGGAGGAGGATTTCTCCCCCTTGGAGGTAGTGGGGGGTCGGGAGGTCTGGTGTGCCTCCAAATCGCACTTCAGCCTTTGAATCTCAGTCTCGTGAGCCCTGATTCTCTCTTGCACTTATTGGGGATTCGTCCCTCGGGTGCTCCTGGGGTGCTGGTTACCATCAGGCATTGGCTCTTTTCCAGCACGCCTCCTTCTTGGGGCCATATCATCATTCGAAGATTCAGAGTCTCTCTCAATATAAGGGCTGGAGAATTCTTGATCCTCTGGATAGGGGCCAAACCACGTAAATATTGGGGCGTCTGCCCTTGTACTTCACTCCGATTAGCATGTCCATTTCCTTAAACCTCAGGGTAAAGAGGCATCCCATAAGAGGGGTTAGTGGTCACAACAGTTGAATACTCATACCCAATGGGTCGAGAATTCACAGGTGTATATAGCTGCTGAAGTTGGGAATTCGTCCCTTAAGGAGCCGGGAGAATCATCCCTTGTGGCTGAGGTGCAGTTGCCCCTACCTGGGCTCCTTCTTGGGTGGCGGCATAGGTCGAATGGGGAGGTATCTCCACTGTTGATGAAATTGTTTGGGTCGTTCCAGCTAGTGTTCCTCCAGGGGCGTTGTTTCCACTACGTGTTCTCGCCATGGTTGTTGTTATGTCCCACAGACGGCGCCAAATGTTATGGATAAAAAATTAGGGTATATTAATTGTTGTATTTATTACTAAGATTCGGGAGCTCAAGGCCTTTAATGGCTTCTCTCGTGTTTCGTAGCTTAACTCTGTCTTTACGAGATGCCTATGTGTCTCTGTAATCTAGAGAATCAAGCCAAAAAAATGTAGTTCTAATTTGGTGGGGGTGAGACCCCTTATATAGGTGTTGGGAGTCCTCGAATTGGACTAGATTTAGGAGACTTGGTGGGCAAGTCTCAGAATTAGAATGGACTTTGGAGTCCTAGGAAGTAGGAAATTAATTCCTTATTCAATTAGGTCCCTTGGGAGCTGATTTCAGGGTTTTGGGCCTCTTCTAATAGGCTTAACAACCAGCCCAATTCTGATATAATTAATGTGCTGTTAATTACGCAATCAGAGTTTATTTTATTCCCTATCAATTACATTGTTATGCTTGCAATAATTTTATCACTTCAAATACTGACTGTCAGTAAATAAATGTACTTTCACTGGAATCATTTCTGGTACTTTAGACAACATCTTCATTGTTACTACAATCTTGAATACTTCATTCACTGTTCTTCACTAACGCTTGCACATATAAATGAAATCTTGTTAGTAAGTATAACTTCAAGACTGCAGCTGTCTTCTTTAACCTTTGTCTAGATTTTTATGCTTCGAACACTATCTATCTTCAATCAATGCTGATACACTGAAATCTTCTGGTAGCACTTATACACTGAATCTTCATCACTTCTGAAACCCTGAAAGTATTTAACCTTTATTCTTCACTGAGGCATAAACATATTAATGAGCTTCTTTCAGTGACCTGTAAACACACTTCAAGCCTTCTTCTAATATTTTGATTCTTTGTATTTGCCTTATCTTCTTTTCTTCCTGATTTCTTGTGTAGTCGTAGTATTATTAACCTGTCATGTTCTTGTGTTGTTCTCGTGTTGAGTTATCAAGTAACTGTTCATACAGCTACGCAGTCTCACCGACAGATTGAGAGTTCTGAATTTACACTGAGAATCCCAAATGTCAAGCCGAAGAAGAAGAACTAGGCGGAAGCTAAGGGATGAATTAGAGAGAGAAGAAAATTAGTGAAGTTTTAGAGAGGGGAGACTATGTAATAACCCCAATTTTTGGAATTTTTGAAACACTGATGAATTAGTGAAGTTCCAGAGAGGGGAGACTATGTATTGAGATGGCCTACAACTCTTGTTCACAAGTCTCGTCCAAATAAGCATGGTAAGACCCTCATTTTTACAGTTCTTTAAATCAGACTTTTAGAAACTTCAAAATCTAACTTTGTGTTTTATTGATTGTTTGTGAGATCCAAGCTTCTATAAGGATTGATCAAGGTTTTAAGACTCCCTAGAAACTTTTCACTCACAAATCAAACTTCTTGACCTTTAGTACTAAGCTTGATTATTTGATTTTTTAGATGAATTGGTAAATGTATAGTTAGATCCACGCTTAGTAGTGATTTTTGTGAAGTTGTGTTGATTTCTAATGGTGGATTTGTAGTTGATTCAATGAGTTGGTAAAACCTTAAAGTGTGGACTTATTTTGCAGTGGTTTAAGTTGTATTTGTTATGTTATTTATTGTTGGAGGATGGGAGTGAATTGATGAGGATTTAGAGTGGTAATTATTTTGGATAACTCGTAAACATAGCCGTCGTAATGCCCGAAATACCTTAGACTGTTTGTGCTTGAATCTCGAAACAGAAAGCTCACTGACTAATCTATAACTTTTCCATGTTTAGCTAGATCGTGTCATAAGCTTCGTTTTGGTATGTGGTTCGCTTAGATCTGATGTACGGTTTAGGAGAAACGACCGTTTTAAGTAATGGCGTTTCGCGAGCGAACCATTACCCCTCGCTTTACTTTGAAACCTTGATTACGGCCCTTAAAAGACTAATTGGATTACGAAACAATTATGTAAGGTGGATTAGGCAGTGGTAAAGTACTCTCGAAAGAGTCGCCTTAAAATTCGTAACGGTTAATTTATTAAAATTAGTGGAGCCAAGGGTACGCGAGCGATTAATGCAAATTGTTAAGCGTATAAGTGACTGTAAGCGACCGTTAGGGTATGAATGAGTTTTGACTAGTTTCTTAAGAGACCGTGATCTAATTCTGGCTTATATTGTTTTTCATAGGTTACCGGACCCACTCTAAGCTTAAGTCTACCCAGAAACACTCAGGTAAGTTTTCTACCCCTAATACTGTTGTTGTGATGTAAATATATTGATGCATTATATTGAGATAAGTGCATGGTTGTTATTAGAAAATCTTGCAATATATTGGAGCATGTTGATATGGTATATATATACATGTTGTGAAATGTTGATATTTTATTATCAATTCAAATGCTTATAAACTGCATAATACCTATGTTAGAGATAAGCAGTAGTTGCGTATACCCTTAGTATAGCGGACCCAAAGGTGAACATTTTTCTAAACCGGGAGTCGATGTTCCCGAGTATAATATATGTATATATATATATATAGTTTTCTATAACTATTAATCGAATAAGGTATATTCGATGGTTTTGAATAATAATCAAACTTGTTTTTGATTATTCAAATAAGGATCGTACTTTCTTATAACTATATCTTTTGTTATTTATTATTCGTTTCAAGTATGAGTTTTAAAACTTCTATTTCAATTATTTTTATAAAGATTATCCTTTTGGGAATATTATTTAAATAATAATATTCAGATATTTTCTAACATATATGGAATGATTTATTTTATTAAATCATCATTACTCTAAACATTCTTTAAAATATTTTCGAGTCTACAAAATGATTTTAAAGGTTAGAGCGGATCCCAAAACTCATTTTCAGATTTAAGATCTTCCTTTCGAAGGGGATTTAAATACTCGCTCAAAACCTAAGGGATCCGTCTCCGTGCTGTATTTTTGGAGCAACCAAGTTACTAACTTGATAAAAGAGTTTGATTACTTGCCCAACATTCGGGAAGTGAACCCAATCGAAATACATCGGCATAAGCAATATGGGCTCAGTGGGGGTTCATGAAAGTGTAAGTGGCTCAGTGAGAGTCCATCAATGCGTAAGTGGCTGAGTGGCAGTCCAGCATAAGGTCCTAATGCGGCCAGGGTGATGACCAATGGGGGATTCATCCATCTACTAGTAGAAAAGGTGACATAATTGGTATATTTGCCTGATCAGCAAGATATCAGGTTTATGCCAAAGTTTCTTCTTTCCAAAATTCTTGGGAATGACAACTCTGCTTATACTTCCATAGCAGAAGAGTGTATGAAATGTGTATATATATAGGTGTATATATATATCGGGACTAATGAAGTATCTCATAACTTCATTTTTTCAAATGATATTTCAAAGATTGAATCTATTCAAGTCTTATCTTGTAGTCTCATCTATGTGATGAACTTTTGAAACTGATTATACCTTGAACGGTGGTAGTTCAAGTAGTATTCGAAAAAGATATAAGTATATTAGAGTATCTTGTAACTTCATCTTTTCAACTTATATCTAATTAATGATTATCTTATGCACGACAAAGATTTTCAGAAAAACAAGGTTAGATATATGAGATCACCTTGCAAAGATATTTTATACAGTTATAAACTGGAACTCTGTGTATATTATACATGTCAGAGGATTTCAAAGATTTTAAGAAGTATATATGTATATATATACTGAATAATTTGCGACTTCGTCGCATTAAGATATCAAACTTGGTTCATTTCTTCTTGACCAAGACTTTCATGAGTACTATGAGAATGCTCATATAATGTTAATTATTATACATATTATTTTGGTGGGCTTGTTGTTCACCCTTGCTTTCTTCTTTCATCACACAACAACAGATAGACAAGATGAACAGGACCAAGCTCCCAATTCGCGAACGGATAGGAAACATTCCACAGTTTCCGGCAGGCATTGATGTCGCTGTAGCGGAGGTAGGAACTACCAATAGGCTAGGATTTCAAATTTTGATGTACCAGACTTATGTATATTTATGAATTGTAATAATGGCAAAGAATACGTAAATTTATTCAGAAACCCTTTTGAGGTGTAATGACTTATAATTGTGGAATAAAATGACTTGTGTTATTTTTGGTATTCATCTCTGAGACTATAACTTGTGGTGTGTGTGTATGTATATTGTGGGGTCACAGTACGCATTAGTTGATTGTTTATTAAGAATTAGGTGTTATTAAGGGAAATAAAAATCGTGACAACCCGGATCCCCGACCCCGGATTTGGGGGTGTTACAAACTAAGTCTTCTATTGATCGACTAATCATCATAGATCCAAGGAGAAACAGAGAGAGGCTATCTGTTTCAGTGTTATTCAAGGAGAAGGAGATAGAGATAGGGTAAAGAAATGAGAGGCGGGAGAAATAAGGAATAAAAAATTTCATTTAGGCGGAACTTTTATCGCCAATCAATATTGGACCTTGTAAAATGTGATGTCAAATTAATACTCCCGCTGTTTTTTAATAGTTGCTTGACTTTTTTGCACTCATTTCTAAGTGTTTTGACCGCATAGTTAAAATAATAATTTTCAAAAAAAAATCTAAACAAAAAAATATGACTTAAATTTATATTTTATAAAAAGAAAATTTTAAAAATGATAATTTTTACTATATAGTCAAGGCATCTTGAAATGTGTGTAGAAAAGTCAAGAGACAGTTGAAATGAAATAGAGGGAGTATTTATAAATGTTATTTAGTTTTATTTTTAATTTTTATAAAAAAAATACATAAAAAATTATAATATAATATTTATTATATTTAAAATTATATATTTTTTAATTTTTTATATTATATAGTTTATTACTTTAATTATAATTTAAAATATTATAAAATATATATATATATAATTTTATGGAATATATTATTTATTAGTTTTAGAGAGATTATTTTTTTAATATTCAAGTAAAATTAATTCCAATTCTCAAAATTTCAAAGTAAAATTTTTAGTATCTAATATTTTATGTTTAGAGAAAAAAACTTAATATAAAAGTAGAATTTTTATAATATTAAAATTATATTACATATAATAATATAATTACATAATTTTAGATATAACCTAGTTTTAAATAATAATATATAATTTTTTATAATTTAAAACTTGATATATAATATAATTTTAATAATAATTTATGATAATATTTTTACTTTAATTATTTTTAAAAGTAAAAAAGTAACTATTGAAACACCATGCGCCGGTGTTACATATTGTGCAACACCAACATTTATCTGCAATACTAGTTTTATAGCTATTGTAACACTAATTGTGAGGTGTTACAATGGGACAAAAAAATTTAGCTAATGTAACACTGCTTGTATCACTTGCATTACAATAGCGCACTTATGGTGTAGTGAAACATGATGTCTGGTCTACTTGCAATTAAGTTGAGTAAAGATCCAATCATTCCCTATAACTTGATATGTATACACTTTTTCCATTCTTATCTTCATCTAACTTTTTTTATCGTAGGTAACCCGCAGCCGCTACCCTTCGGATGCGCAATGGGTAAACCCTACGGGTTCATGCAATAGCCTACAAACCACGTGAAAAGGTAAACCGCATTTAAGAGATAAGACGTGGCTCAGGAGGAATAATCATAAATTCTCCTCCCACGGGATTCGAACCATCTTCATCCAACTTGGTAGTTATAGACATAGGAGTTGATGAAGGTGAGCAGTCCACCATTCCAAATTTCTTCAAAAGATCTTTGACATACTTGGTTTGACTGATAAAGATTTTATCACTTATTTGGCTAACTTGAAGGCCAAGAAAATAACTTAGTTCTCCCATCATGCTCATCTCATATTCACTCTGCATGAGTCTTTAGAATCTTTGACACAGCTTTTCATTAGTACAACCAAAAAATGATATCATCCACATAGATTTAAACTAGGATGATGTCATCACCATGTTTCTTGTGGAATAGAATCTTGTCAATTGTGCCTCTAATGAATCCATATTTGAGTAAAAATTCTAATAATGTGTCATACCATGCCCTTGGTGCTTACTTCAATCCATATAGAGCCTTCAAAAGTTTGTAAATAAAGTTTAGAAATTCTAGATCTTCAAATCCAGGTGGTTGTTGCACATAGACTTCTTCTTCCAAATCACCATTAAAGAATGCACATTTCACATCCATTTGATATAACTTGAAATTAGAATGTGCAGCAAATGCAAAAAAAAAATTTATTGCTTCAAGCCTTGTAACTGAAGCAAAAGTTTCATCATAATCAATTCCTTCTTTCTGTGAGTAGCATTGGCAACCAATCTTTCTTTGTTCCTTGTTACAATTGCATTTTTATCCATTTTGTTCTTGTACACCCATTTTGTTCTACTTCTATTTCTTGGGAAAGGAATCAATTCCCAAATTTTATTTCTTTCAAGTTGATTTAGCTCTACTTGCATAGCAGTTATCCAGTCAGGGTCAAGTAGAGCTTCTTTAGTTTTCTTAGGCTCAAATTGAGACAAAAAGCATGCATACAAGCATTCATTTTCTATGGAAATTATAGTCCTCACTCCAACATTAGGATCACCAATTATAGTGTCCCTAGTGTGACTCATATCCCATTTTCTGGTATGATGATTTTGGTGACTAGAATTGTCCTCATTTTCTTCATTGTTGGCATGACTTGCAGAACTATCATCTGCTTATCCCCCTGAGTTTGTGACACCAAATTTAGGTGTACTTCTTTCTTGAGATGAATTTTCATTGTTAGAATTTACTGGTTCACTTGATTCTTTCTCCATTCCATTATTTATGTTGGTCTTAGCCTCTTCTTCAGAATCACTGTCAAATTAAGATTTTCACACTTTAAAGCTTCAGCTTCACTTTTATCAAGGCATTCCAAGCCTGGATACTTGGCATCATCAAATGTCACATATGTGCTCTCCATAGTTTTGTTCTGCTCTAGCACATAGACCCTATAGGCAGTCATTTCCAATGAATATCCCAGATTAATAGCTTCAAATACTTTAGAGTCAAATTTTCCAATATATTCAGAGTTGTCTTTTAGCACAAAGCACTTGCTTCCAAACACATAAAGATGCTTAACAGTGACCGGTACTGCTACTAGATTACCTCCTTTAAAGTAAACACTTTCAAACTAGCCAGCTGGATCTCAAACTGGAGAAAGAGAACTCCCCAAAGCAGCTCTTTTCTTATATACGATACCACCATCTACCTTATTAATTAAAGAAATGAAGACTTACGGCTCGCCCTAATCTCCTGTCGAACTGGGAAACTTGGAGGGGAAGCTCGGCTTTCGTCCAATCGATGACGTGGTACTTCTTTCTCCATTCTTCTGGCCCTATCCACTTGACCAAATCCTTTCTCCTATCTGATCTGCTCGACTATAAGGTATTCTTAATCGCTCTACTGATAAGTCGGCTACTTTCTTTCTGACAAAATTGAGTAGGGTGACTTGCCAATATTTTTGTTTAGTAAATATCTATTCTGAGTGTAACATGATGTATTAACAGCTTCTTCCCAAAAACTAGTTGGCAGATTGGCATCTTGCAACATTGTTCTTGCAGCTTCAACTAGAGTTCTATTTTTCCTTTCAACCATGCCATTCTATTGAGGTGTTCTTGCAGCTGAGAACTCTTAAACAATGCCTTTGTCTTTGCAAAATTCACTTAAAATTGCATTACTGAATTTTGTACCACTGTCACTCCTCAATCTTTTGACAAAATCTTGATCTTCAGCCTATTTCTCAACTTTCTTTATGTGATCAATAATGATGTGTGGAGTTTCATCCTTTGAATGCATAAATTCCAGCAAAGTGTACCTTGAGTAGTCATCCACCATCACCAAAGCATACTTCTTTCTGGATATAGACATGACATTTATAGGTCCAAACAAATCCATGTGGATTAGCTATAATAAAGCATTAATGGAATTCACAGCTTTGCTTTTTTGACTGAACCTCTTCATTTTGCCTTTTTGACAAGTTTCACAAACTTTATCTTGAGAAAATTCCAAAGCTGGAATGTCTCTCACTAATTCCCTTTTAGCAGAGTATTGATTGCTTTATAGTTCAAGTGAGAGAGTTTCTTATTCCAAGGTTTATTTTGTTCACTAGATGAATTGGTATAGAAGCAACATATTCTGTCCTTATTTGATGAATTTAAATCTACAACAAACAGGCTTCCCTTCCTTACTCCTTTCAGAGCAACTTCACCAGTTTTCTTACTTGTGATTGAGCAATTTTATTTTTCAAAAATGACCTTAAAACCTTTGTCTGTAAATTGATTTACACTAAGAAGATTCACTTCAAGACCTCCAACCAGTGCTACATCTTCAATGACAATATTTCCATAAATTAGCTTGCCATATCTCATTATGAATCTTTTGTTATTGTCTCCAAAGGTCACCAAAGGGCCAGCAATCTCCTCAAACTGTGATAGCAGGGCTTTATCACCTGCAATATGTCTGGAACATCCACCGTCAATGATCTATATGACTTCATTCTTCCTTAATAGCACATAATGAGTTTTAAGTGTGTTTAGCTACCCAAGCAGTGGTGAGCACATTCTTCTTTTTCACAGAATTAGTAGAAGTAGAACTTGAACATTCAAAAGGAACAGCATTCTTAGTTTGATCAGCATTTTCATCTTTAATCACAGATCTAAAGTTAACTTCTGTAAGATCTTTTCTCAACTTATGACAGCTAGTCATAACTTCCATGTTGCATAGAATGTAGTCAAACTTGTCACAGAAAGAAGAGGAATCATCTATTTGTGCCTCATTGTGTTTGTAGGCTCCATATTTTAGCTCACTAACAGCCTTCTTACAAAGGTGAGTTAGATGATTTTTTGAGCCATGTTTTTCACACTACTTTCTAGGAGCATCTACAACATAGGCATAGTTGTTGTTTTTGTTGACACCTATCTTTTCATTTTTGTTCTTCTTTATATTTCAAGTGCTAACATTTTTTATCTCATTTGCTGGTGTCTTGATAGTTGGACTTACTATAGGCTTCTTCTCACATTCAGTGTTTAAAGTGGATTTTGCATTCGCCTTTTCTTTATCTTCATCTGCAAGCTCCTGCTTGATGACAAACTCCACTTCGCTGAAGTTTACTTCACAAGTTTTGAACAAGGGTGCATATACATTTTTAAGCATCACAGGAACATCTTGGTTCACACTTTCCTTCCCTTTGCCAACATCAGTTTTCTTGTGAGAGTCCACAGCCTCATAGTCCAAGCTGATGGCTATGTTAGCACATGGTTTGTTCTTCTTATGATACTAACCAATTAATTGAGATGCATTTTTGAATGATTTAAGCTTTAAATCATTTTTCTCAATTCTTTCTCTTAACACTGCTTCTACCTCTCCAGCATAATTAAGTTTGTTCTTGAGGTACTCATTTTTTTTATTTAGCTGCTTCAAGACCAAAAAGCTGCAGTTCTAAATCCTGTTTCTCAATCTCAAGTTTTTCAATAATTTTTGACAGCCTACTCACTTCCTCAGTAGTTGCCACCATGCTTGTATGAATGTGAAACATTTTTACACTCATCTTCTCACCAGTTTCCTTATATTGTGTAGCATTTAAATCAATGGTAGTTAGGATAGGTACCTTGGACTTAGATGCAGATGACTTTCCTTGCTACAAAACCATGAGAGCATAGTTTCCATAATCTTCACCATCATCTTCATCATTTGTATCATCCCAACTTTTACCCTCTGTAATATAAGTTTTCCCTGTTGTTTTCTCACAAGTGCTTCATACTTAGCTTCCAGTTCCAAATAAGTCTTATTCTTCTTCACTTTCTTTGACTTCCTGCATTCTGTGACAAAGTGACCAACTTCATCACAGTTTTAGCACATAATCCTTAATTTTTCCACATATCCTGACTTGTATTCGCTTTTTCCAGTTGCATTTAACTGAGTCTTTCCTTTCCAGTTGTTATAGGATGTTTGGCCTTTAACCTTGAAATATCTAGGCTTCTTGACTCTTATGTTTGAAAATTTTCTTGCTAGGTAAGTCATAGATTGGTCTATTTCATCCAACTCATCAAGAGTATAGAACTCATCCTCTTTCAGCTCTCAAATGACTTGTTTTTAGGTTCCTTATTTTTCTGCTCAACAGCTTGAACAACTTGAGTCTGGGGTTCTATTTCATCTTCACTCATGTTGTTATCATTTGTTATCAAGGCACTTGACACATCCACAACATGGCCTTGACTAGCTTTCAATGACTTTCTCTACATCATTTCCAGCTCATATATTTTGAGAATACCATACAAAACCTTCAAAGCTATTCTCCCTAAATCTTTTCCTTCTCTTATTGCAGAGATCTTTTATTCCAAGTGATCAAGAAGAGTGAGCAAGAATTTGAGGTTAACTACTTCAGCTTCATAGTACTTGTCATGAAGCTTCAAATCATTTTATCAATTTATTGAATCTCTCAAAGACCTCATTAATGCCTTCTTTTGGTTTAGCCATGAAACCCTCATACTGTGAAATCAAGGTCCTTCTTTGGTTGGATCTTACCTCTTCTGTTCATTCACACAAGATCTCTATCTTCTCCCAGATTTGCTTAGCTGTCTTACAATTGATAATGTTATTGTACATTAAATTATCAAGAGACTCAATTAATATGAGTTGTAAGCCACTGTCAAGTGCAACCTTCTCTTTCTCTGGTTCAGTGTAGGTAGATGGATCTTTAAGGCCAAAGTGTGCAGGAATGACCATGTCTCCATCTGTTAATTCAGGAATATTTTCCATGGGAATAAAGGGTACATGCCTAAGAATTTCAACTTACATTAGATTGGCCATCCTAATGAACAACATCATTTTCTTTTTCAACAAGGTGTAGTTTACCTTGTCAAAGACAAGAATCTTGGTTTTTAATTAACTGTGAAAGTGTTTGGCTGTTTGGAACAAAGCAGATGTATGAACTTGTAGTGATAAAATGATTAAATATAAACATACAGGCAGATTATCAAAAACTCACTTGATTTATTAAAATCAAACTTGTTTTGCTACAAATATGTGTTATTTAAATTAAAAATCAGCTACAATTCTTGAGAGAGAATACAAGATTTTTTCTAGATCTGTTTGTTTCTTCTAAACAAAGGACCCGTGACATGCTTTATAGATCAACATGCACGGGTTTACAAAACTTGCACTAAAATGGAATAACACGGTTTCTAAAGCTATTTTGCACATTTCCATTTCCAGTGTTAGCAAATCTGTGCAGAATCTAGTAGGTCTGTGACCCTCCTTTGTTCAGTGAATCTAGACTCTTGATCTTGCATTCTTCAAGCTGCATTTGTAGTCTTTCCAATTTAGTGATAGAATTGTTTGTTGACTGATAATTTTGAATCTCTAAGTTGTCTGTATTCTAAATTATAAAGTAGTTTGTCGATATCTCTTTTGTTCTATAGAGATGTCACATATCGATAAGTAAAATGATTTATCGATATCTTGAGTTCTCTACTTATAAATTTGACTTCTCGAGGTCTCCAGTTCTCTACAAGTAGAATGACTTTTCGATATCTCCAGTTCTCTACATAAGCTTTTGACATGTCGATATCTTGAATTCTCTTCAAGAGGATTTTACTTATCGATGTCTCTAGATATCTACATTAAAAAATTTACTTGTCAATATCTCCAGCTTTTTACATGGACTTTTTGACTTGTCGATATCTGAGTTCTCTACATGCAGATTGACTTGTCGATATCTCTTGGGACTTCTCTACAAGTCATTTTAGACTTCTCGACATACTTCTCGATATTCCTTGATCTGTGACTTGTCGATATCTGACTTAGATCATTTTCCCTAGAACAACATTATTCAATTCCAAACTGCTACACTTCTCTCTGAGGCATGATCAGGATTTGATCTTCTTCCAAAGTTTATTCCTTAGCTTGATGGTTGTTCATAGAAAAATCCTCCAGTCTGATCTACTATATATTTCATAGACTCAAAAAATACAATTATATAATACAAAAATTAGATTATCATATAACTTATCCTTAGGGTTGTCAAGATGACTTAGTCTTGTTATGTACAAGCATGCCTTGCATAACAACCTCTTCCAACAGATCCAGGTACAAGCAATGATTAAGTTCATTATTGTCTGGATCATAATTTTTCCTCATGAATGATCATGCTCCAATCTCCACAGGTACCATTGCCTCACAACCATAGGTGAGGATAAAAGGAGACTCACTTGTTGTGTTCGAGATGTGGTGTTATAGAACCATAACACCTTAGGTAGCTCCTCTGGCCAGCATCCCTTGTTATCCTCCAACTTAGCCTTTAAAGTTTGCTTTATAATTTTGTTGCCCAGTAAAGTAATTGTTTAAGGGGTTGGATACAATTACTAAACAAAACGATGTAGTATAAAAGTAAAGAACAGATATATCAAATAAAAGTTCATATTGATCTTTAATAAACTGTTACAAAACTCTCTCAAGAACAATATTCTTAAGAGCTTCTAGGTTATGCGAATACTCGAGTTCAGCTCTTATCACATTGTGATAACCTATTCTGTGTTTATATACTACACAATTACAATCAGTCCTCTATCAATTATAAGATATATTACAATATAATTCTAACAATTTCCATACATATCTAAATCAACTACGATCTTATAAATAAGCACCTTTTGATTTATATCGCAGTCTTGACTTATCATCGAAGTCATCTTCAACGGATATATGTTGTAGCTTCAACTGATAATCACCTGTATATATCAACGGATGACTAAAGATTGTCAACGGATGATAAAGAAGCTTCCAACGGATAATGATTTCACATCAGTTGATTATATCCTGAGTGTTAGACAGATCCTGATTATTGACTTGGCCAATTTTTAATAATCTTCCCCAATTTATGCTTTGTAGAATAAGCATAAATTCTAATAAAATTGTCTAGTACCAAAAACCATATAGACAAAATAAGTAGTGTAAAGCTTACTCTGTTTCAGACTTTAATCTTCATATTTCTTGATAAATTCTGCATTATCTCTGAACAAAAGCTTTAACTCTGTCATCAATCTTTTTCAACAGAATATATTTTAAATTGATCTTCAAATTATTCTCATACTCTGTTTTTTCAGATAATTGATAGATAGCAGCTCTCAAATTTCTGATTTGAGCTCTTTTTGTCATCATGTCTTCCAGTGACACATAACAAGTTTTTCTTCCATCAGGAATCATGGTTATATGCCTCTGAGTAAGAACATTTTCAATGATAGCTCCTCCTTTTCATGCTGACTTCTTGCCCTTTGAAATTTATATATACAGGAACATATGATCCAATATAATATTGACCATCATCCAGTATCCTTCTTCTGATATTGGCAAGAATCATGTTTGACCATAACCTTGAAGTTTCATCTTCAACTCTTAGCAAATAGTGAATGTATTTCAATTCCTTTGTAGACATGATCATCAGTTCATCAAGTGAAAGAACTTGAATTTGATCATTTTGCAATAAGATTAAGATCTTCTGTTTAGATTCAGAACCATCATGTTTGTCAAGAATAATCTACACAGCTTCAAGTCTATCCAGATGATCAATAGTTACTTCCTGACCAGGACTATCCGCAAGTGTGAAGTTTAACAACTTTAAGTTAACAAGTTTAGCTTCATGATGTCCTATTCCAGCTCTTGTGAATGTTTAAATCAACTTGAGATTATTGGCTTATACTAACCAAGACTTCTTATATCCCATGGTATTAGAACCAAGTAAACCATTCATCCTTATTCCTCCAGGAGTAAAGCTCAATATATCATTACAAATGAGATCAACAATTTTTCTCCATTTGTATTTTTTCCTGATCTTTAGAAATACTTCAGCTCTCCTTTCTTCTCTTTTCTGAAACATCTTCATATTTGTACTCCTCCATCTATTCCTCTCAGATCTTTTAAGCATATTCTTGTATACTTGATCTGCTTTGTCAACAGCAATTCTGATTTTTCCTTCTTGTGCCATTTCTTATCTGTCAAAAACCATTTCTTCTTCCTTGAAATTATCAGTTTTAACAGCTTCAACATAAGTAGAGAGAATCTATAAATCTATCCGAAATAGAATTTCTTCTTCAGTTTTCACGGAATCAGGAATCACTATCATTCTCTCAGTATCAAGAAAAGAATCATAACTTGTAATCTTGTCATCAGGAATTGGACTAGGAGTAACAATAGCAGCTTCCATGTTAGATCCATGTGATCTATCCTTAGAGACTTGATTTGACTGTGCCTTTTGACTTTGAATTTCATTTCCAGTTTAAACTTTCACAGCATCAGAGGTCTCCTTCTCTTGTTTATCACCATCATCATTAGAATTGGTAGCTCTCATCAAAAATGATTCAGGTTTACATTTTTTCTTGGGTACTATCTCCCCATTTTGGGCATCTAGACTTTGTAGAAGAGATAAAATAGCATCTAACTTGGAATTTGTAGCATTCTGACCAGCTTCCAAAGTTGTCAGCTTCTCAGGCAGGTGATCTTGTTTTGCTTCCAGGCTAAACATTCTCTTTATCAAACCACTATGTTTGTTTGTAACTTTAATAGTCACATAAAGATCAGCAATCTCTTCTCTGAGAGTAACATTATCTTGATTGAGAGCAGAGACAGAAGAATGCAATCCATTGAATAAAATTGTAGTGGTTTTGATGCTTTCATATCAGAAATTGAAACTAATTGAACAGCATGATCAGCTAAAGTCTGAGCAGATTCCATAGATATCTTTTCACTAGGTAATCTCTAAGAATGATTCCATTCATAAGCCCTATGAGGATGTATAATAGTAGCATGACCAGATGATGAACCACAACTAGAATATTTAGATGCTTCAATACCAGATTTCAGAGCAGAATCATCAGGATATCATCATCAGAATCATCTTGATCACCAGAAGATTTCTCAGGAATATCAGAATTAACATCAAAATCGGGAGCTATGCCTTTGAGCTTTAAATTAAGATTTAACGTAAAAAGCTTAGTTACCTGTGTAGTTCCTATAAGAAAAGAACCATGGGTACCTAAATCTCTCTGTTCTTTTAAATTGATATCATCACTTCTCACACCACTCATCTCATGAGTTTTAATAGTCAGAGTTTCCTCACAAGGATTAACTAAATCATGACTCTCATCTACCTCTCCTTTTTCCAGGTAAGGATCTTGCCTCTCTTAAATTTTGTTTTTCACTAAATCTTTTCTATCATTCTCACATGAAAGGCTCAAATAAGTTTATCCTACATAAATAAGTGGTGGTTGAGAAGAGTTGTATGTGATCATATGACTAGAGGTATTCCTTTGTAAAGGTCTAATCATAGTCATGTCATCATATAAAATAGAGTGTAAAGGACTTATACCTTGAGTAGTATCAACCATTGGTATAGCCTTGAGTGGCTGCACCAATATTGCTTCAATCTTATCTTGAGAAGTGATTAGTACATCTGAATCCGTAGAATCGGGAACAGCTTCATCAGAAATTGTCCTTTTGTCAAGAATGTGCTGCTTGTCAGGAATTGACCCCATATTAGAATTTGATACTAATTCTGCAACAGTATTTGAACTGTTGGTTCTTGTATGACTTGAGGTGTAGAAGCTCCTTCAATCCTTTGAACTGAAGGTTCTTGTGTGCTTCCCTCAAAGATAGGATCATTGATAACAGCATTCAATCTAGCATTGTGCTTTTGATGAGCTTCCATGTCTTATACTGTCTTCAAAATATCATCAGCCACAGAAATATGACTTCCTTGAGCAATGTTAGGAATAGTCAGATGTGATGTTATACTTGCACCTACACTTTGAGCAGGTGGTTATTGTGTAGATGGGGCATTAACAGGTGCATCTTCACTTTGAGAAAATGGTTCTTGTGTACTGTACCCCTTCTGTGGTGATGGAAGTTTGATCTTTTTGCTTTGATAAACTGTAGAAGTCTGTGCTTTTCTCTTGATATACTTCTGCAGACCAATAGTCTGATCAGGAATTGTCACTATCTTGTCAGGAATTACATGAGACCTGTCAGGATTTGACAATGACTTGTCAGGATGTGTAGATTCTGATCCAGAGCAATATCAGCCAACACTGTAAGACCATCTGATTTCTTTTGAATCTTTTATGTTGCCTTCATCAGTCTTCTTTTTTTAGGCTTAGCAGCTGCAATTAAACTTTGGTCTTCTTCTACAGTAGCACCAGTAACCTCAACTGGTCTAACAGGCTTCTTGAATACAATTGGATCATCATTGTCACTCTCAGTGTCTGATGATTCATCAACCAGTTTAACACCATATCTAATTTTCCTTTTCTTCTTACATGCATTCTCCTTGATTTTTGTTACTGATGAAACATTTTTCTTCCTTGCAATGCTCCACCTTTTTGCTCCAAAGATTTAGGTGAATGTGAAACAACCATTAGACCCGATTATCTCTTAGACACATCAGTCTTAGCTATTATCTTTGACTTTGCAACTGATTCTTTTTGGGAAGAACCAGAGGTGATAGTGTGTTTCGATTTGAGTGAAGAAAAATATACACTTTGGTCAGGAATAGGGTTGGATGTGCCCTGTTCCACGGTGTCAGGATTTGGAAAATACTGTGAAATAACATCTGAATCCTGTCATACACCTGTGTGCTTGATATGTTCGTTAATATTGAAATAGCTTGAGAGTAGTTAATTGTACACATGTGAAATATGAATGTTAAGCAGAAAAATATGAAATCAACAATATTCACATATGCAAACATTAAAAGAATATGAACAGTCATTTTTGCTCGATAAAAATAAGAAGCAACAAGAAATTTTCATTAATAATATTTAAGTACAAGAATGACTACAAAAGAAATTAATCTTAACTCCTAAGAACTAGACCTATTCCTTCTTCGCCTTCATGTTTTCCTGCTCCTTCTTCGTCGCCCGTTGGTAGAAGATATGAGACATAGAGACTGTAAGAGAAATGATATTCTCTTGCAACTCTTGAGTTGCTAGGCGTTGACGCTCTGCCAACTCAGCTTGGTGTTTTTCTTCAAGAAGAACCTCCATAGTGAAGAAATGCAGTTCGAGTTGATCATCCCATGAGAGATGATTATAAATTGAATAAGGAACCGCAATGGGATGAAAGACTTGACCATTGATTCGGATTTGGAGTCTGACAGGGTCGAATTACATCCTGTCATCCACTAAGTTAAAAATAAGAAGATATATGCCATTGTTTCTTCTGAAAAATTGATTTTGAGTCGTTGAAAGAATGAATGAAGATTTGGATTTTAGAGCTTTAGTTTTGAGAGAAAGCGAAAGGTTTTAGTAGTGTGTGAGGTTTATAAGGGATATGAAGAGTGGTTTTATAGCTAAATCCTACTGGGAATCTAAAGAGCTACATGCATAATATTCACGTATCTAGGCAAATAAAGCAAACTCTCTTTACATGCACATATTCCCAAAATAAAACAAATACTGATGACAAGTTTATCATGATTACTCAAAGAGAATAAAACAAATTTGTAACAATTATGATCAGGGAAGAAATAATGTTACCGTCCTTTTTAAGAAAAATCATGGCTCGTCCATCACTTGCTGAGATAAATTTTGTAATCCAAAATCAAGAATTTAACCATGATTTCTCCCCCTTAGCATTTGCATTGATGAATTTATTAGCAAAATCAGGAATTTCTTCTCCACTGACCAATCTGTCAGAAATTGACAAATCATTAGTAACGTGAATTACAGGATTATTTCCATGCGAAGCTCTCCCTGTAACTATGTTGTCAGTTCCTAATAGTCTTACATTTCTCCCCCTCAAATTGTGCATTATCATCAGGATTTGCCTTCTTTCTTGATTTAAGATTTTTGTTCACAAGTACAACATTTTAATGTTTGTGTTCTTCTCTCACCAAGTTATTGATTATATTGTAGTTAAGATGAGAAAGCTTCTTGTACCAATTCCAACTTTCATCTACTGATGCCTTGGTTACCAAAAAAGTTACTGGTCTATCAGTATTTGCATAAAGTTTGGCTTCGTAAATGTTTTCATGTCTGTTTTCAAAACAGTTTTCTTTGTGATCTTATGAACTACTTGACAATGCGTATCATAAAACACTACATAGAAACCTCTGTCAGTAATTTGACTAAAGCTCAACGAGTTGTGCTTCAGTCCATCTACCAAAGCTACATTTGAGATGATGATATTTCCAATGATTATATCATCATATCCAAGTGTTTTTCCTATATTGTCATCTCTATAGGAAACCATTGGGCCAGCCTTCTCCTTATATTCTGACAACAGGGATTTAGTTCCAAGATAAGCACATTCTTCTTATTTCCCTGTAATCAGAAATATGAAAATCAGTCAGAATTTTTAAGAACGCACACTTGTTGGGTCCTTTTAGACATCTTATGTAATTTTACATTAGCAAACTTCTTGTCAACATTTGATCCATCAGGAATTACTCCATCGGGATTTGTCATGCCATTTTTGACTCTATAAGATGTATGCACATTTAGTTTAGAAGTTCTATTTAAAACAACAATTTTATTGAATTTTGGTAAAGGATCATAACTGTTGTGATACAAACTATGACAATCTTTACAAGTATAAATAGAATGCCAACTGCTACCACAATGAGAATAAGGATTTTATGGTTTGTATAATACTGATCTACCACTAATATCAGACACAGAAATCTTAGATATTTTCTTTTTAGGCTTGTTGCAATCAATAGTAATATGATTAGTATTACCACAGTTTAAACAAGCTTTCCTGGGAGCATTAGGAATGTATTTATAGTTATTTGCCTTGTTTATTCCTTATTTTCCATTTCTACCTCTCTTAGACCTAGGTTTGGGAGTCTTAGCAGTTACCTCACAAATTTTCTTGTTTAACTGACTCTTAGAGAGAATCCCTATATTTTTGCTTTTCTTTTCTTGTATTTTAGGATCTTCTTTCTTTTTAGCAGGGACTCTAGGTTCAGATTTCTCTTCGGCAGTATTCTTAGAACTAGCACCAAATTCATAGACAGACTTTACTCCTCTTTCATCAGTTCCAACAAACTTAACTGGAGTAGTGTTATTGATGGATTTATTGATATTCCTATCAGTAAATTTATTATAACCTAGACATTATTTCATGTTTTTATCATTGATGAAATCATGAACTTTCTTTTCTGAAATCATCCATATTTTAAACACCTCTCTTTCTTTTTCTAGAACTTACTCTAGTCTGGCATACTTGAAGTTTATCTGAGTTTCATTATGTTTTACCTTCTTACATGTTATTTCATTCTCATGCATGTAAACTAACTCGGCTTCTAAGAAATCATTTCTTTCTCTAAGCCTCTTACTATCAGCAATCAAACTATCACATCCAATAGTCTTACTTTTAAAAGTAACATGCAAAGAGTATAAAAAAAAATTAAGTTCAGATAAATTATCAGTATCAACGGGAAATATAACTGATGGTACCTTATCAATTCCTGAGGCATCCTCTCCATGAGTTGTCATGAGTGCGTAGCATTCATCATCATTGTCAGTTCGTGATGAGTCCATCCAGTCTCTGTTGGAGTTTGCTGTGACCAGATCCTTTCCAGTTGTCTTGGGGCACTCAGTGGCCAAATGTCCCCTTTCATTACAGTTGTAACATGTCACCTTGGTCATTTCAAACTTCCTTCCCTTGGTTTACTCACCATCACTCTTTCTGAACCTGCCTTTTCCATCACCAGAGAACCTTCTGTTGAAACCACCTTTGTTATGTGGTTTGCAAACCTCATCCTTCTGAAGCCTTTCACAAGCATTGCATCCATTTCAACCACTTGAGGATCATCCAGATCAATCTCATAGTCCTCGTCAGTATCTATGTCAGGATCTGATATATTATCAGTATCTGACTCTTCCACGTTCCTTCTCCAAGACCTCTCACTAATCTTTTTCTTGCCCTTATGAGTCTCAGCATTAAGAGCTACAGTTTTCATCTTCTGGCCCTTTCTATTTTTCCTTTGCTGGATCCCCAAGTCATGAGTTTTCAGCATTACATAAACTTCATCCATAGTCAGAGAATCAAGATCATATTGTTGCCTAATTATTGAGGCCTTATTATCCCAATCTTCTGGAAGAGCTCTCAGCAACTTGGTGTTTGAGTCTTCTCTTTCATATTCTTTTCCAACCAATGATAGATCATTCAACAGTGTCATAAATCTATCATATATATCAGTATTTGACTCATCAGCCTTGACTTCAAATTACTCATATTATTGCATATGAACAGCTCTTCTGCTCTTCTTTATTTCCATTATACCTTGGTACTGTGTCTCCAAGGCATCCCATATCTCCTTTATAGTCTTGCAGGCAATCACTCTGTTAGACATCACATTGTCCAAACTATTATGCGGAATATTCTTGACTTTAGCATCCTTAAGTATTGCAGCTTTTTCAGGATCTGACCATTTTGATCTTTCCTTCATGACATAGTATTCAGGAGCATCTGCAGTCATAACCACAGTTTCTATAGGATATGGAGGTCCTGTTTTGATGATATCAACATATGTATCACCAATAGCTTCAAGGAACATCAACATCTTTACTCTTCATGTAGAGTAATCAGCTTTCTTCAGGATGGGAATTTTCATGCTTTTCATACTTAATTCCAGACATCTTGACCTTTGCAAATTAACAGTTAATTTGACCGCTCTGATACCACTTGTTGCCCAGTAAAGTAATTGTTCAAGGGGGTTGAATACAATTACTAAAAAATCGATGTATTATGAAAGTAAAGTAAGAACAGATGTATCAAATAACAGTTTATATTGATCTTTAATAAACTGTTACAAAACTCTCTCAGGAACAATATTCTTAAGAGCTTCTAGGTTATGCAAATACTCGAGTTCAGCTCTTATCACATTGTAATAACATATTCTTTGTTTATAAACTACACATCTACAATCAGTCCTCTATCAATTACAAGATATGTTGCAGTATAATTCTAACACTTTCCATACATATCTAAATCAACTATGATCTTATAAGTCAGCACCTTCTGATTTATCTCGCAGTCTTGACTTATCATCCAAGTCATCTTCAACGGATAACCTGATCAACGGATATATGTTTAGCTTCAACTAATAATCATTTGTATATATCAACGGATGACTAAAGATTGTCAAATGATGATAACGAAGCTTCCAGCGGATAATCATTTCACAACAGTTGATCATATCCTGATTGTTAGACAGATCCTAATTATTGACTTAGTCAATTCTCAACAGATTTCATTAATGGCCTCGGTTTGACCATTACTTTGTGGATGGCACACTGCTGAAAATCATTTTTTGATGTGAAGGTCCTCACATAACTGCTTCATCTCCATATTATTGGGTAATACACTATACTAAGCGCAACAATGAGGCAGTTATAATGTTATATATATCACAATTAACAAGAACATGCAATAAACCAAATAACGAAACAAAACATGAAGGCAAGCAAGAATATAAATCAGTAACTGAATTGACAAAGAGAGGATAGTATACTTAACTCTAACAGAAGCTTTAACAAATCTGAAAGAACTAAGATCAGCTGAGGAGCCTAGCCTTCGAGAAGTTTGGACTGTTCTTGAAGAGATTATTGCCCCACTTACGCTGTGTTGGGTTGCAGCAATATCACTTCCAGGATACAATAGCACAGAGCAATACGTCCACAGATACGTAAAGCTCAACAGTGACCTGTACCTCAGTTGACCCAGAAAACCTATGCTAATTTGTATATTATGGTGGAGAGAAAGAGAGAGAAATAGCAACTAGGGTTTCACAAATATATGATTGACGTATATGCATGTCAGACATTTTGTTCAGTATATAATATACCACAAAATGTAACTGAATATATTACATTAATTAAAATAAATATCATGACTTAAATTGCATTTAATGAAATAATTTCAGAAACAAAAACGTAACAGTCAGTATCAGGATTTGTTAAATCATGATACAGCCAGCCCATCAGGATTTATCACAGCAAATCCTGACCAATGTCAGGATTTATCAGCCATAGAAAATCCTGATCCAGGGGCGTCAGGATCAGTCCATCAACGGATAATGCACAGAATCAGTCAATCAACGGATAATCCATATTGAACTTCAACGGATAAATCCATCAATCAACGGATAAATCCATCAACAAATACTGAGTCATGTGCATCAACAGATGTTGCTTAACAAATACTCACTGTTATACAAATTCAATATTCATCAGAAAACAATATAATAAATCAGTAAATATTTTAATTAAACATTTAGAAAAATTCCTCTTTACTTAATCAATGTGGGACAAAACCCACAAACCCATTTCAAGCTACTAACTTTAGCTTAATTTCTATATGGATTACACTAAGCAAATGACTTAGATCCAAACATGAAAGTTTAAGCCCTCATTATAAGGAACAACCTCCAACAATTAGTTTTAGAAAATTACATCAAGAACGTGTCTAAAACATACCTCAAACTTTCCATTTTCTAACAATCCCCCACAAGTCCATACAGAAATGCATATCAAATTTTATCATGACTTGCTTTTCAGAGTCGGTACCCTTCCGGGTTTGAACCCTTCTAAGTCCCCTACTTTGATGGCTACCGGATATAGATGGAATGTTTCACCTTGAATCTCTATCCGTTTGGTGTAACCACACTTCATAGACGATGACAAGTCAAAAGGCTATGGTTCAGATCTACGGCTTTGAGACATTATGGTCGTGTCTCAATCCTGTTCGTCGAATGCTTCAAGGAATAACCCTTTTATCTAATTGCGATCTTACAATTGATTCTCTTAGCTGGGCATCTCCAAAGATGTAATTCCAACATCTCGTCTTACGACTTGACCCCATTCAGAGTTTATAAATCCTGACACAGTATTTGGTCCATCAGTATTTATCAACACCTGATCTAAACCTGTTTCCATCAGAGTTTATTATAACTCTTGCTAACTAGCAGTTCAAGTACCTCTTAAGGTTTATAGAGGATAGACTCAGATACACAAGTATCTAAATGTATATGGTAGAGGTACTACCAATTAATCCTTATAACTTGTTATTATCACATTAAATACACTTCGAGGGATCTCCTCTCAGGTGTATTAGGTTCCTGTTGTTGATGAATAATGATGGGTTACCAGTCACATCCCTAACCTCGACTTAAAGACTACAGCATGATCAAGCCCCTTAGTCAGCGGATCAGCTATATTATCTTGAGTTCCTATGAACTCTATAGCAATAATCCTATCAGACACAAGACCCCTTATAGACTTCAGTCTAACTTGGATGTGTCTCTTTGTCTTAGCATTATACTTCATGTTAGGTAATGAATACAACACATGGGGGGTGAATGTGTTTTGGTTAGTTTTAAGGCTTTTTGAATGTTTGTTACTTGGTGAACAAAGCAAATTAGAAATGTAATAATATTATGTTAACTGAAAATAAACAGTGCACACAATATTTCAAAACTCACTTAATTTTGTATTAAAATCAAGCTAGTGTTTTGCTATAAATCCTGGGTTCTTTGTAAGTAAAGAACTCAGCTTCGTCCTTGAGAGAGTTCAAGAAAAACTAGATTTGTTTTATATAATTTTAAAAGCAAAGGACCGGTGTTTAATTTATATATTAGTAAACACATATTTACACGGCATTCAATAAGATGTACTAAACCCTACTTTAAGTTATCTCTAAAGCTTTCCATTTCTGGCTTAGTGTATCATTACAAATCCTGTGAATATGTGACTTTCCTTTGTCAGTTAATCTTGGCCTTTGATCTTGAACTCTTCAAGATGCTTTTGTAGACTTTTTAATCTAAGTGATTAGATCGTGTTTTGATTGATAATCTTGAATATTTAACTTGTCTGCATTTTGTACTTGAGCTTCATATCGAGATCACCAGTTTGATCTATGTAGAACTGACATCTCGATAAGTATAATGATTTATCAAGATCTCTTAGTTCTCTATAAGTGTTTTGACTTGTCGAGATCTCCAAGTACTCTATAAGTAGATTTGGCTTGTCGAGGTCTCTGAGTTCTCGATAGGTAACTTTGACTTGTCGAGATCTATGAGTTCTCTATAAGCGAACTTGGCTTGTCGAGGTCTCCAAATCTCTGCATGTAGAAATAACTTGTCGATATCTCTTATTTTTACAACTTCATTTGACTTGTCGAGATCTCTTAGTTTTATAATGCAGAAATGACTTGTCGATATTTCAGAGATCTCTATATACATTTTGACTTGTAAAAATATCCGAGATTTCTAATGATAATTTGACTTGTAGATATCTCCCATCTTCATGTCTTCATTTGGCTTGTCGATATCTCTGAAACTTCTCTTTAAGCTATTTTGGACTTCTCGAGAAGTCATTTTGGAGTTCTCGAATGACTTCTCTATATGACTTGATCTGTGACTTGTAGATATCTTGACTTAGAATATTTTTCCCAAAACAGATTTATTCAACTCCAAGCTTCTTCACAATTTCTTTGAGGCATGATCTTCATCTAGAGTTTATTCTTAGGCTTGAGACTGTTTACAGAAAAATACTATAGTCTATTTTTTGACATTTTTACAGACTCAATTAATACAGTACAAAATACAAATTAAGATTATCATACAACTAATTCTTAGGGTTTTCAATTTGACTTAGTCTTGTTATAGTACAGGCATGTCTTGCACAACACTTCACACTTCTGATCTTGTCGACAGTTTTATGCCTATCACAATGAACAAAAATGGTAGAAAGCGGCTTGCTTACTACAAGTAACCTTGACATGAGTCCATCTAACCATTCAGCCTTCATCCCCATGGCATCAAGTGCACACAATTCATACTCAAAAGTAGACCGAGTAAGCAAAGTCTGTCTAGAAGACTTCCAGGACACTGCTCCATCCGCAAGGGTAAACACATATCTAGTCACTCCATTGGAATCGGATTTCTTAGCTATCCAACTTCCATCACTGTACCCCTTGAGTACCCCCGGAAATCTCCGGTAATGCAAGCCAAGAGAAATGGTTCCCTTGAGATATTTAAGAACTTTATCCAGTGCCTCCCAATGAATCTTGTTTGGACAGCTTGTATATCTAGCTAACTTTGACACAGAATAAGAAATATCTGGTCTAGTCACATTAGCAAGATATTGTAAACTCCCAATAATATGAGAATACCTTAATTGTGATAAAGGAACTCCTAAACTATTCTTGACTATCTCAACTTTTGAATCATATGATGTATTAGTGATTCTACAATTTGAATAACTTTACTTCACAAGTATAGATTTTTCTATATAATGAGACTGTGACAATGTTATTCCATCAGTTGACTATGTCAACTTGATCCTAAGAATCACACTAGCCTCACCCATATCCTTCATTTTAAAGTGCCTCTTCAAGAAACTCTTTGCCTCGTTAATAATCTCAATATTGGTTCCAAATAACAGAATATCATCTACATACAAGCACACAATCACACAATTATTACCTCTAACCTTATAGTAGACACACTTGTCACTTTCATTAACTAAAAACTCGAAGTCTAAAATAGTTTCATCAAAATTTTTATGCCAGTCTATTGGTGCTTGTTTAAGGCCATAGATGGACTTGACTAGTCTACATACTTTCATCTCATTACCAGAAGTAACAAATCCCTCAGGCTGATCCATATAAATATCTTCTTCAAGGTCACCATGAAGAAAAGCTGTCTTTACAACCATTTGATGGATGATAAGACCATGTACGGAAGCCAATGCAATAAGCATTCTGATTGTTGTCATTCGGGCAACAGGAGAGAATGTATTAAAATAGTTTGTGCCTTCAATTTGCCTAAAGCCCTTAGCAACTATCCTAACCTTGTACTTATCTATTGAGCCATCAAGGTTTTGCTTCCTCTTGAAGATCCATTTACATCCAATGGTAGAACACCCATGAGGGAGATCAACTAACTCCCATGTTCTGTTAAAAACAATTGAGTTAATTTCACTTTTCACAGCGCCTTTCTAATGCCTTGACTCTGAAGAATCCATGGCTTGACGGAAAGTTAAAGGCTCATCCTCGATGTTGTAAATGATAAAATCACTTCCAAAGTCCTTGACTACCTTTGCACGCTTACTCCTTCTAGGTTCCTCTACTTCATTAGGAGTAGAGATACTACTAGGATCTGCCCCCACATTTGTCATCTTTTCCACGTGATCAGGAATAGAACTCGATGTATGAGTGGGATCATCCTCGGAATTACCCAAAGGTACACCAGTCTTCATAGGGAACACTTTCTCAAAGGAAGTTGCATCACGAAACTCAACTATCGTATTCGCCATAATACCATCTATGTCAGATTTTAAAACTAAAAATCTCATAGCAGTTGTGGTTTCAAGATAGCCCATAAAGATACAATCAACAGTTTTCGGACCTATTTTCTTTCTCTTGTGTTCAGGGCAAGCACCTTAGCAAGGCACCCCCACACATGAAGATAGCTCAAACTTATCTTACGCTTTCTCCATAATTCATAAGGCGTCTTGTCCATATGTTTCAGAGGGACTCTATTCAGAATATGGCAAGCCGTGTTTAGAGCATCTCCCCACATGTACTTAGGCAACCCAGAATTAATCAGCATATTGTTAATCATGTCTTTAAAAGTTTTGTTCTTTCGCTCTGCCACCACATTAGACTCGGGTGTGTATGATGGAGTAACCTCATGAACTATACCATTACTTGCGCAAAATTCATTAAACAACGTACACATATACTCACCACCTCTATCAGACCTCAAACGTTTAAGTACTTTGTCAGTTTGTGTTTCAGCTTCATTTTTATACATAATGAATTTATCTAGTGTTTCATCCTTATGTTTAAGCAAATAAATATAACAATATCTACTACAATTATATATAAAGGTAATGAAATATCTATAGTGGTCCTTAGTTAACATACCACCAAATTCACATATATCCGAGTGAACTAAATCTAACAAGTCTGAATCCCTAACAACATTATGAAAAGGTTTCCTTGTTTATTTAGCAGTTACACACACTTGGCCCTTAGATTTATTATCAAGGGCATGCTTTGGAATCAACTCTAAATTCTTCATATTCTTCAGAGCACCAAAATTTAAATGACCAAGTCGTAAGTGCCACAAATCAGATAATTCTACACAATTAATAGAAGGTGCAACACTATCATTAATAAAATCACCCAAAACAGGTTCATCATTTATTAAGAACAAACCATCAGACAAGTAACCCTGGCAAAAAATTGTACCAGTATGTGTAATAACTACTTTATAACATTTCAAAGAAAGTTCAAAGCCGTTCTTAACTAAACAACTTCCACTTATTATATTTCTACAAATGGAGGGAACATGATGCACTCGAGTGAGAGATAGAATCCTCCCAGAAGCAAACTTCAGGTCCACATTTCCTTTTCCAAACACATGTGCAGCACTAGCATTCCCCATCATCACTGTCACTCCATGACTCTATTGATAAGATACAAACAAACTAATATCAGCACAAATATGCATATTAGCTCCAGTTCAATCAACCACTCATGTGACAGATAAGTGGAAAGTAGTACAGCGTTGTAAGTAGCATACATGTCATCGGTTCCAGAGGCAACAACCTCACCAATGACCATGTTAGCTACATGCCCACTTATGGTTCCAAGTCCAAGCACAGTATTTATTTGAGCTACCACTCCAGCTTTCTTAGCTTTCTTACTTGGACAGTCCTTACTTCAATGACCAACCTGTCCACAAGACCAACATGGTTTGTTTGCCTTTGGTTTCTTAGCCTTGTTCTTTCCAGGTTTAGTGTTAACCTTCTTAGTTACTACCTTTGTTTTCTGTCCTATAATCAATACATTCAACTTCGTGCTCCCATGTTCAGTATGCATCATATGTCTTTCTTTGGACTTGTACTGCTCATGCACAGAGATGTCCGACATCAAGTTAATCCATGTGATCTATCCTTTCTGTCTTTTCAGGGAGAGAGCAAACTCTTCCCAAGACTAGGGAGCTTTTCAATCACTGACATAACCTGAAACTTCTCAGGCAAGACCATACCGGATTCACCCAAAGCATGAACCAACATCTCAAACTCATGAACCTGTTCAGTCATGGATTTTCCATCCACCGATTTGAAGTCAAGAAACCTAGCTACAGAATACTTCTCAAGTCCTTGAGAATTAGTATTATGGGTTTGGTCCAGCTTAATCCATAAGACTTTAGCAGTATAGGCATCTGATGAATAAACATCTAACAAGGTATTCGCCAAGGCTGCCAAAACGGCTGCCCTAGCCACCCCATCCTTCTCAGCCCATAAAGCATAAGCCTTAACAGATTCAGCTTTCTCTTGATCCAACACATGAGGATCATACTGTAACACTGGCCATAGACCCTTAACCGTTAACCAGAGCTTCATCTTTTTCTGCAAACGAGAAAAAGAAGCTCCTAGAACCAAAACCAGTCTCAACAGTTTGCTTAACATCAGCAGTTTTGTTAACCATCTTGCTAATTATAGAATATAACATATAATCTCTTCAAGATTTTTTGGTGATACACTACACTACGCGCAACAATGAGGCAGTTATATATATCATAATTAACAAGAACAGGATATAAACCAAATAACAAAACAAGATACGAAGGTAGGCAAGAATATAAATCAGTAACTGAATTGACAAAGAGAGGATAGTATACTTAGCTCTAACAGAAGTTTTAACAAATATGAAAGAACTAAGATCAGCTGGGGCGCCTAGCCTTCGAGAAGTCTAGACTGTTCTTGAAGAGATTATTGCCCCACTTACGCTGTGTTGGGTTGCAGTAATATCACTTCCAGGATACAATAGCACAGAGCAATTCGTCCACAGATACATAAAGCTCAACAGCGACCCGTACCTCAGTTCACCCAAAAAACCTATGTTAATCTATATATTATGGTTGAAAAAAGAGAGAGAAATAGCAGTTAGGGTTTCATAAATATATGATTGACGTATATATATATATATATATATTCCAAACATTTTGTTCAGTATATAATACACTAGAAAACATAACTGAATATATTACATTAATTAAAATAAAAATCCTGATACGGCCAGCCCATCAGGATTTATCACAGCAAATCCTGACCAATATCAGGATTTATCAGCCATAGCAAATCCTGATCCAGGGGCGTCAGGATCAGTCCATCAATGGATAATGCACAGAATCAGTCAATCAATGGATAGTCCACATTGAACTTTAACGGATAAATCCATCAATCAACGGATAAATCCATCAACGGATACTAAGTCCTGTGCATCAACGGATGTTGCTTAATAAATCCTCATTGTTACACAGATTCAATATTCATCAGAAAACAATATAATAAGTCAGTAAATATTTTAATTAAACATTTAAAAAATTACTCTTTACTTAATCAATGTGGGACAAAACCCACAAACTCGTTTCAAGCTACTAACTTCACATCGATTTCTATATGGATTACACTAAGAAAATGACTTAGATCCAAACATGAAAGTTAAGTCCTCATTACAAGGAACAACCTCTAACAATTAGTTTTAGGAAATTACATCAAGAACATGTCTAAAATATGCCTCAAACTGTCATTTTTCTAACACATACTGTCAAAATGCTTTCCATTGTCAGAAATTAGCTTGTAAGGCACCTCATACCTGCACACAATAGCTCTAAACACAAAATCCTTGAGTTTTGTTGTCGTAATAGTAGCTAGAGGTTCAGCCTCTGCCCATTTGGTGAAGTGGTCCACTACAACCATTGCATATTTCACCTCACCTTTTCTGTTGAGAAGCTCCCCAGTTAAATCAATCCCCCACACAGCAAATGGCAATGGTCTTGTGAGAGATTTCAATGGCACAGCCGGTTTTCAGTTGAAATTAGCATACCTTTGACAGTGATCACAGGACCTTGTATAGAGGTAACAGTCAATTTGTAAACTATGCCAATGGTATCCTTGATGTAGTATCTCGTGAGCCAATGATGCACCTCCATAATGGTTTCCACATACCCCTTCATTAAACTCTCCCATGATGTACTCACACAGCTTTCCTGATATACACCTTAGAAGTGGTTTATTGAAGCCCCTTTTGTAGAGATTTATATACCACATATCTCGCAGCTTTGTACTTCAACTTCCTTGCATCTTCCTTTTATTCTATAAGAATTCCTTTAGTGATGTATTTATAAATGGGACTCATTCAAGTACCCGCAGTCGGTGCTTCTCTTGTGGCAGTCTCCATCTTGGGGATGCTTGGTTGTTTTTGCACCTCCAATGGGATGACACCTTAAAGTGTAACTTTTTTTGTGAACCCAACTTTGCCAAAGCATTTGCATATGCATTCTCGGATCTTGGAATTTGTTCCAAACGAACCTCCTTGAACCTATTCATTAGCTCTTGTGAATATCTCATGTATAGGTCTGTACGCGGACGTCTAGCCTGAAATCCCCCTCGAATGTGCCAGACCACGAGCATTGAATCACTATAGATATTGAGGTTCTCCACTTTCATCTCTAGGGCTAGCTTTAGGCCTACGATCAAGGCTTCATATTCTGCATCATTATTTCTTGCATGGAAGTCGAAATGAATTGCACTTTGTAATCGATGTCTTTCAGGGCTAACCAGTACCACAACTGCACCAGCTCTTTTCCCATTAACTACTATATCCATATATAAAGTCCACCATGGTGAGAAATTTTCCGCCAGTAGCTTCTCCATTTGAGGTTCAGCTGATCATTCATTACCTTCCACATGAAATATTTCACAAAATTCCAACAAAAAATCAGGAAGGGCATGTCCCTTAATTATTGTTCTTGGCTTATATTCCACATCAAATTGGACCAACTCTATGTCCCATTTCATTAACCTTCCTGAAACTTCTGGTTTATGAAACACATGCCTTAATGGGTGTGAGGTACGTAATTCTACCTTATGTTCCTGAAGATAAGGTCGAAGCTTCCTTGATGCAAAAATTAAGGAATATGCAAGTTTCTCCATGTTGGTGTATCAAGTCTCAATATTTAATAACCTTTTGCTGACATAATACACAGGAAGTTGAACCTTACCTTCCTCTCGTACCAATACTACACTAATAGAAAATTCTGAGACCTTTAGATAAAGGATAAAAACCTCTCATTCTACAGTTTTCGACAGTAATGGAGGGCTTCCTAACTGCTCCTTAAGCTTCTGGAAGGCAGCTTCACACTCTGGAGTCCATTCTAAGTTCTTCCATTTCTTGATTACAGCAAAGAATTCATTGCATCTGTCTGAAGATTTGGACACGAATCTGTTCAAAGCTGCTACCCTTCTCGTAAGACATTGTATCCTAAAAACATGCCTTGTTGAGATCTGTGAAATTTACGCAAGTATGCCATTTTTCATTTGGCTTATTCACTAGAATAGGATTAGCAAGCCATTCTGGGTAGAAAGATTCCATAACCAAACTTGTTTTCAGCAGCCTGTCCACCTCTTCCTTCAAAGCTGTAGCTCTTTCACCACTGATGGCTCTTCTCTTTTGCCTCACAACTTTCTTTTCTGGATCCATATTGAGATGATGACACAAAATCTTGGGATCCGTTATAGGGAGAATTTCGTATAACAATGTTGTGGAGGTTAATGGGCGGAACAAAGATCAAGGACAGTGTTTGAGGGCGGAGGAAGGTTGTTTGGTGGTGGCTGAGCTTGTATGTGGACTCCTTAAGAAAGAATAGGGTTTGTTATTCTCTATCAAGTGTCGACTCATGTCTCATACAAGTGCCTAGGTACCCTATTTATAGGGATCAAGCCTCACGTAGTTCTTGGGGAACAAGTCACGTAGGCTAGGGTTAGGACTCTTCAGCCCGTGCAGCCCAAGCCCACGATAAAGTCAGGCCTTCAGCCAATTAGTCACGTAAATCTCGATCGGCTCCACACGCTTCCTACAATCTCGCGGCATCTCCGCAATCCTTCCCGTGATTATAGGAACAACCCGTGTCGACCCCGAAATCTACGAGCAACTCAGTCATCTATGAGTCACTTTCCATGTTGCACACAAAGTCTTTCGATGTGGCCCGGCCTGGTCACCTCGGCCCGCACCGCCTTCAAACAACAAATATAATGTTACCTCTGTTTCTATAAGATGTGGGCTCATGAGCTCAGCCCGCGTGTGGGCAGCTAAGCCCACCTCGCATGAAGGCACCTGAGCCCACCTCGCGTGGGCACAACCGAGCTCAGCTCGCATATGAGAGCCCAAATGACAAATGTGAGCTCACCTTACATGTGTGAGCCCAGCTCGCATGTCCTCACTTGAGCCCAGCTCGCATGTTTGAGCCCAGCTCTCATGTCATGAGCCCAGCTCGCATGTTACGAGCCCAGCCCGCATGTGAACCCAGCTCGCATGTTACGAGCCCAGCCCGCATGTGCTGGCCCAAGTCATATAAATCCATGGTTCTAGCCCACACACGAGAGTCCAGCTATTTAGTGCACCCACAGGGACCTGTTTAGGGCCCATGGCCGAAAGCGGGCATAACAACTACCCCCCAAAATTCCTGGTCGCATCTTGAGGCTAGGTATTTTCTAATCTTTTTATGGCCTCGCAAGTGTGAGCCCACCAGGCCGCACCAAGCTGCCTCGCGTGTCTCGCCTCGCATGCCTTTCATCTTTGCATTCATTTTGACAGCCGTTGGACAGCTGGCGTGGGGATTCGTGTCATCTTATGAGATGACGACACGTGTCACCTCCTCCTTTCTCTCTCCTATCTCCTATAAATATGTGAGATTTCAATTCATTTCTCACATTTCCAAAAACACTTCCTGAATTGCTGCTCAATTTGCTCAAGGATCTACCACGGCGAAGATTATCATTTCAACAAGAACCGTCTACCGGCGGCGATATTCTCCGGGACCAGATTCATCAGGATCTTTATACACCTCTCCCACAGGTACTCTTCGATTCGAGCCCGTTTTTTTATTCATGCTTTATTCACGCACACCATGCGAGCACACACCACCTGTTCGATGCGAGTTCACACACAACCACAACGCGCGATGCGAGCCCTTTCGCTCGTTTAGATACTTAGGTGCGATTCCGTGTGAGATGTGAGGACACTTAGGTGCGATCCCATACTTGTTTTTTTTTTGTTTTCTTTTTAGGGCCACACACTAATTTTCACCATCTTTTACCAGATGTCGAGTGCGTCTTCAGCCCGCTCCTATGGATCATCTCGCTCTTCCTCGAGCCCGGCTCGCACCTCTGCTAGCCCGGCTTGCTCTTCAGCTACTCCATCTCCATTAAACCAATACCCTTCTGAGCAGCGAGGCTCCAAGGACTTCCAACGCGAGCTGACCTCTCTTTCTGGTCGTCTTAGCCAACCTATCTCTCCCGGCTCAGCTATCACCCCTCAAGGGGCTTTGAACATTGCCAGAGTTGAGAACTCGATGCGAGCAGCTGGATCTGGCTCGCTTGATATTCACCTCGACCCGAACCCTGAGGATTTTACCAGGGAGAAGAATATATATAATTGGAGAAACAGGCCCGTGGACCTCTCTCATATTCCAGCCTCCCTTGGGGTAGAAGAGCTGCTAAACCGCGAGCCTGCTCCCTTGGATAAAGACCGAGCCGAGGAGATTTTAAGAGAAATGGCTGAAGAGAGGGCAGCCCGTCTGAGGCAAGCAGCAGCTAACCACCTCGACCCCATTCACCTTGACTCAGAATCAACTGATAGCGACCTGGGGAGTGCATACTATGACACCAGGAAGAAAGGAAAAGAGCCTGTAGCTGCTGAATATCCCATCCTGGGACTCGAGGGTGAAGAGGACGGCTCGCATTGGTCCTATGACTCTCCTCAGAGCGAGGAGGTGGCAGATGTTACAAGTCAGTACAAGATTTGTAACTATAATTATGCCCCCGCAGCCTCTCCTGAGCCTTATGTGCCTCCTGCCCAGCCCGAGCTCGAGGGTGAGATTATTTTCAAAAGGCAGATCATTCCTGATGGGGAGGAGAGCTCAACTGTAAACGAGGAGGTTAAGGTGCTCGCTTGCCGCGACCTGCCTACCTCGCTGACTCAGAAACATCTGGCCGAGCACATTGAGCAGTTTCAGCTCGAGGGCCATATTGTCTTGCCCCTACCTCATATGAGATGCTATAGATTCAATCACTCGGAGAATGGAGGCAGGGTGCCTCGCATGGTCTTGTCCACCTTCCTATTAAGGCTGGGAATCTCCTCTCCTCTTCATCCCTTCATCAAAGATGTTTGCGAGTACTTCCAGCTCGCACCCCTTCAGATCAATCCAAACGGATACCGGGCCGCCCTCACATTATACATCATGTACCACAAATGCGGGTACCCTTCTCTAACTGCAAGGCAACTGGGTTACTTCCTCCATTTGAAGCATTCTCCAAACGACTTTGGGTATTTCTACTTCTCTGTCTGGCCGTGCTTCAACAAGAAGAACCTCATCCACAACGGGCCGAGCAACTCAGGGAAGTGGAAGAGCCCTTACTTCTATATTCACGAGGTGCCTCGAGTCCAGACTCATTTTTATTATAATCCATGTAAGTTTTCTCCTGCCCGCTCTCGTCTCTTCTACCATAGCTCTTTCCTTTTAACAAAAATTTCTTTTATCTCCAGCCACCCCGCCTCGCACTGTCCTTGTGGGACAGGAAAAGATAAACGCGGACAGTCTTCTAAACCTTCCTAAGGCGGACCGGGACATCCGAAAACTCATAACGACCTCCAATCTGGTCGTATGTGGGTTTTTGAAGGAAGGAGTGAGGCTGACTCCTCAGAAGAAATCTAGGAAGAGATCCAGAAAGGGTAAGAATATTGGGCCCGCACGTCCGGGCCTGGCTGCTCGCATGCGCGAGCTCGTGTGCTCGCGTGCTCACTTTTCCTGCATGCATCTCGTTTCACATCGCACTTTAATTCTCTGTATTTTTTCACCTGCTCGCATTACTTCTTTCCTTTGCATCTTGCTGTGACTAATCTATTGCTTTGTTATTTTCTTTTTTAGAAATGGCCATCTCCCCTATCCCCTTCATGGAAGAGGCTGAGCAGGCTGCGGCCTCGGGCCCCGTTCAGCCCGCAGCTGCGAGCACAAGGGCTCGCTCTCAGGCCAATCCTCCGGCCCGCATGACTACTCTCTCCGAGCATCTCAAGGATTCAGGGCCCTCTCCTCGACTAAAGAGGCATAGAGGTAAAGAAGGAAAAACTGGCGAGCCTGAGCCAAAGAAAGCTGCTCCCTCTGATGCTCCTTTTCCCTCTTCTTCTTCTGCCAATATGGTTGCGACCACATTCGGCCGGCTCGCCCAAGGTCACATCAGCGAGCAGGATTTAAAGGATTGGTCTTCTTCTGCTCTCGAGGTTAACCAGGATGCACTCTCCCGAGCCGCGGCCGAAGTATACTATCGTCAGTTATCTAAGGCTCGAGAGATGCGAGCCCTCAGCCAGACCAACACAAAGCTCGAGGCTAAAGTCAAGTCCCTTCAGAGTAAGGTCGCTGAGCACGGGCAAGAGAAAGTTACGCTGGTGAACAACTATAATCAGAAGATAGTTAACCTGAATACTGCTCACGACAAGGCCCTAAGGGAGCAGAAGGAGGCTCACGACCTGGCTGCTGAGGCATGTAAGAAGGAGAAGGATGCCCTCGAGGAGAGGGTGCTCGAGCTGGAGGGATCAGTCTCTGCCCTGACCGAGGGCCGTGAGGCCGCCCTCACTGATGCTAGGAACCTGGGGGCCAGGAATTTCATGAAAGTCTTTATGAAGAAGGTTCCTGACTTCGATTGGGCGGCTCTGGGTGCGAGCACAGCGAGGTATGCTGACAAGTTGAAGCTGGAGATGGAGAGGGATGCCCAAATTGCTGAGGAGGCTCGGCTCGCGGCCGAGAAGGCCCAGGTCGCTGGTGAAAATCGTGAGGGAGCAGAGGCTGATAACCCTTAATGTAATTTTGATTAGAACTAGACTTTTGACTGGGTAAGCGGGCACCCCTCTCGCCTCGCGCTTGTATTTGAAATATTCTGCCTCGGGGCATAACTTATTTAACTTTTGTTTGTATAAAATGTCTAAGTTTTTTGTGCCCGCGTATGTCTTTTACGGTGCTAGCTGGTTTTTTTTTTTTTACCATGCTTATACTGACCAAAAAGTAATCATAACTCTGGCCGCTTATGGCGAGCGTTACCCCTTCACTGCGAGCCTAATTTATTCAGCTCGTGTCATTTGTTCAATCAAACAACCATTGAAAGAGAATGCCAAGTGGAACAAGCCCGCATCGACTCGCAGGTGTTGTAGGTGTGCTCGCACTAGGAGCTCGCATGTGTCCTCTCCTCGCATCATACGACTTTGAGTATGACTGATGGAGGGCTGGGCCCCCTGGGTCGCATTTATGGTTTTGAGGGCCAGGGTATGAGCTCGCATCGCGGGCCTATATCTCTATCCACATCTTTTATCTACTATGTGTTCGTATTTGTCTAAGCGGGCCGTGGCCCGGCTCGTTTCATGTTCTTGGCATCAAGCGGGTCGGGGCCCAGCTTGATTTAACATGTTAATAAAACAACTGTTCTTTTAACAGAAGTTAAAATATCAAGTGCACAAATAGAGATCAATCGTTTATTCATAGATAATGGGAAGTGAAAGGAATACATGCTTGTGGTCTCAGGGAGGCACCTATATGGCACTACCCCCCGAGACTTAGGAATATTTGAAGATAATACTAAGTCTGAAAAGAATAATATTACTGATAATACTTGCGAAGGTGTTCCGCGTTCCAGTCTCTTGGGATCAACTTGTCTTGCATATCATTAAGGTGGTAGGTTCCCTCCCAGAGCACCGATTTTATCTTGTAAGGGCCTTCCCAATTTGCTCCCAAGACTCCGTGACTCACCACCTTGGTATTTGGCATGACCCGGCGCAGAACTAAATCTCCCACCTTGAAAGTTCGGGCTCGAACCTTACTGTTGTAATGCCTAGCTGTCCTCTGCTGATATGCCGCAATCCTGATATGAGCCTCTTCTCGAGTTTCTTCGATCATATCCAAATAGAGCCGATGATTGACCTCGTTTGCCTCTGAGTCATAGTTGTCCCTTCGAAAAGATCCTGCTCCCACTTCAACGGGCACCATAGCTTCACACCCATACACCAGAGAGAAAGGGGTCTCTCCAGTTGTGGTTCGGGGTGTAGTGTTGTAAGACCATAGGACCTGGGCGAGTTCTTCTGGCCATGCTCCTTTCATCTCTTCAAGCTTTGCCTTTAAGGTATGCTTAATGATTTTATTAACAGCCTCTGTCTGCCCGTTACTCTGGGGGTGGCAGACTGCGCTAAAGCTCTTATGAATTCCCAGCTGCTCACAAAACTCTCGCATCTCCTTGCTATCAAATTGTTTCCCATTGTCAGATATCAGCTTGTAAGGGATGCCATAGCGACATACAATAGCCCTGTATACAAATTCCCTGAGCTTTCTCGCTGTGATAGTGGCTAGGGGCTCGGCCTCTGCCCACTTAGTGAAATAGTCTACCGCAACTACCGCATACTTGACGCCTCCCCTGGCCTTCGGGAGTTCCCCAATCAGATCAATTCCCCACATGGAGAAGGTCCAGGGGCTCATGAGGGATGTGAGAGAGGCCACGGGGTTGTTGTAATAATTGGCATATCGCTGACACTTATCACAAGCTCGGGAGAATTCAAAGGCGTCTTTTTTCAGCGTTGGCCAGTAGTAGCCTTGACGGAGGATTTTCTGAGCTAGAGAGCTACCCCCCGAGTGATTGCCACAAATGCCCTCGTGTACTTCCCTTAGGATGTAGTTGCATTCCTCCCCATGTATGCATTTGAGAAGAGGAACACTGAACCCTCTTCTGTATAGAATCTCATCGTATATCACATAGCGGGCTGCTTTGTATTTTATCCTCCTTGCCTCGTTCTTTTCATCCGGAAGTGAACCTTCTCTTATGTATGCTAGAATAGATGTCATCCACGTGGGGCCGAGCTCATTACTGAGGCTGCCCACCTCGTGCTCGGGCACACTAGGTTGCCTCTGTATATCAAGGGGCACGGTCCCTAGCAAAGTGCTCTCGCGGCGTGAGCCGAGCTTAGCTAGCTCGTCCGCGCCTTCATTCTGCCCACGCGGGATTAGTTCTAGCCTCACCTCGTTGAATCTTGCGATTATCCTCTGTGCGCACTTCAGGTAAAGCTCTGTCCTCGGCCCCTTAGCTTGATACCCCCCATTTATCTGATAGACCACAATCATGGAGTCACTAAACACATTCAAATTCTCGACCTTCATTTCCAAAGCTAGCTTGAGACCGTTGATCAGGGCCTCATACTCAGCATCATTGTTGGTTGCATGAAAGGCCAGATGGGTCGCATGTCTAATTTTGTGAGCCTCTGGGCTGATTAGCTCGATTCCGGCTCCTGCTCCATCACCGTTAGAGGCACCATCCACATATAGGCTCCACCATGGGGCACTATTTTGTCTCTCCAGTCCGACTTCTTCTGTGCTAGGTATAACAACAAGGGCTCCCGGCTCCACTTCTTGATGTGGGGGAAATTCTAGCACAAAATCGGCCAGGGCTTGGCCTTTGATCGCAGTCCTTGGCTTATAATCCACCTCGAATTGGCTGAGCTCAACCGTCCACTTCAACATTCGACCGGAAGACTCTGGTCTATGCATCACTTGTCTGAGGGGGTAGGAGGTTCGCACTTCTATCTTATGTGCCTGAAAATAGGGCCTGAGTTTTCGGGAGGCCAGAATCAGAGCATACGCTAGCTTTTCGAGGCTTATGTATCGAGTCTCGGCATCGGCTAGCCTTTTACTCACATAATATACCGGGAGCTGGACACCATCCTCCTCTCGGACTAATACTGCACTTATTGCAAAGTCGGAGACGGCCAAGTATAGGATCAAAGTTTCTCCTGCTTTTGGGTTAGACAATATTGGAGGGCTACTGAGATGCTTCTTTATGTTCTGAAAGGCTTCCTCACATTCTTCGGTCCACTTAAAGTTCCTCCCCACTCCTTTGATTGCTTTGAAGAACTCTTGGCATTTATCGGAGGATTTTGAGACGAAGCGGTTTAAGGCAGCCACTCGTCCCGTTAAGCTTTGAACATCCTTCACCCGTCGAGGGGATCTCATCCCGAGTAGGGCTTGTATCTTGGCTGGGTTGGCCTCAATGCCTCTATGGTTGACAATAAATCCCAAAAACTTCCCCGATTCAACCCCAAACATACATTTCTAGGGGTTGAGCTTCATTCTGTACTCCCTTAGGATCTGGAACATTTCTGCCAGGTGGCGGACATGATCCCTCGCTTCTTTCGATTTCACCAGCATGTCGTCTACATAGGCCTCCATAGTCTTCCCCGATTGATGTTTGAACATCTTATTCACCAGCCTCTGATAGGTTGCCCCCGCATTAAGGAGCCCGAAGGGCATCCCGATGTAGCAGTAAAGGCCCCGATCAGTAATAAAGGAGGTGTGCTCCTGATCTGGCCCATACATGGGGATTTGGTTATATCCCGAATAAGCATCCATAAAACTAAGCAGCGCGTGCCCAGCCGTGGAATCAACCAGCTGGTCGATTCGGGGTAGAGGAAAGCTGTCCTTCGGGCAAGCTTTGTTCAGGTCGGTGAAGTCTACACATGTCCTCCACTTGCCATTGGGCTTCTTGACAAGCACAGGGTTGGCCAGCCACACGGGGTAGAAGGCTTCTCTCACAAGTCCTGCCTCCATTAATCTATCCACTTCTTCTCTGAGGGCCTCTGCCCTCTCTCCACTAATTGGCCGTCTCTTTTGCCTAACCCCCTTCTTTTTCGGGTCCAAGTTGAGCCGGTGGCACATGACATTTGGGTCAATCCCTATCATATCGGAGTGTGACCATACAAAGACATCCAAATTCTCCCTTAGGAAGCGGGCTAGATCCTCTCTCAAGTCAGGACTTAGGTTAGAGCCTATTCTGAGTACCTTGGAGGGATCATTTGGGTCTACTAAGATCGGGATTGTGTCCTCTGCGGCCCCGGCCCTCTCGACCATTGGGGGCATTCTCGGGTCTAAATCTGCTCGAGCCTTGCTAGTTTTTTCCATTTCCGTGATTGCCAAACCTTCCGCATCCTTGAGCTCGGTCTGGTGAGCTTGGGTCGGGTTTATCAAGCGTTCAGAGGTTGCAGTTACAGTTCGAGTGATTCCGTCGGGTGGGTCCATAGTGATTGTTGTTTCTTTGTGTGCCCACTTCCCTCTCCTAAGTCTTGCAGTGATTTGTTCTTGGCTCTCTTCTTCATCATTTGCTTCCTCTATAATCCCCTCTTGTATCAACATGATGGGCTGAGATGCTTCCATTAGTAAGGCCCCTGGGCGTGGTTCCACATGAATTCCCATGTGCTCGAAGTAGTTCTCGGGCAACTCCTCAATTGAAATCAAATTACAAGTCTCGTGGCCCTCAGGACGTATTCTTTTCCTACCCTCTGCCTCTTCCATGGGGATGTCGCACTCACCTGCTTCAGCTATCTCCCTTGAGGCATTTCTTGACTCGGCTGCTTTGAGTGCCTGGTTGTAGCAGACCCTGGATTCGTATTGACAGCTCTTCAAGATGCCTATCCCCGTGGGGGTTGGGAATTTTATCGTCATATGATGGATCGAGGTCACCATCCTCATTGCCCTCATAAGGGGTCTGCCCACTATAACATTGTAGGCACAAGGCTGGTCTACAACTGTAAACATAGCGATCTGGGTGGCCACATGAGGCTCCTCTCCTATGGTCACCGGGAGCCGAATTGTCCCTTTCACTCCGATCGAGTCTCCCGTGAACCCGTACAGGAGTCCACCTGTTGAGGTTAATTCTCTATCCAATAATCCTAGTTTTTTGTAGGCATCATAAGTCAAAACATCAGCCGAGCTCCCGGTGTCCACCATTGCTCGGTGAACATTCACCGTCCCAATCTTCATTTTTATGACTAGGGCATCGGTATGAGGGTAATGCACCCATTTTGCATCATTCTCTTTAAACACGATATCATCGACCTCCCTTTCAAAGAGCTCCGGGGGCCTTTGGCTTAGATGATTGACGTTGGTGAGCGGCTTGTCCTTTGCTTCCCGGGCATATCTGTCCATCGCCTTCCGGCTGTCTCCACCAATGTGAGACCCGCCTAGAATAATATGAATACTACCAGCCCGAGGGACCCTTTCTTTGTCTTCTGGGGGTGGAGGAGGGACGGTATGATAATCCGTCCTGTGTCTTCGAACCTCCTTGACAACCCACTCCGTAAGCTTCCCTTGTCTAATCAAAGTCTCGATCTCATCCTTTAGTTGTCTACAATCAGCTGTATCGTGTCCGATGGCCTCATGGTATGCACAATACTTCGAAGTGTCTCTTTTATTGTAGTCTGTGAGAGGAGTTGCCTTCCTGAATACCCCCTTCCCCATATATGTAGCATATATGTGGTCGATAGAGGCTACCAGAGGGGTGTGTGTCTGCCATTTGCTTGTATAAGGCCTTCCCGAATCTTTAGTGGTCTCTTTGCCACGGGCAGACTTTTTCGGGCTCGAACTACGCCGATATGTCTTCCTCCTTTCGTCAGGGCTTGAGGATCGGTCCCTATTGTCTCGATAGCTTTAGCTGATTTTCAGCTCTCTCATCGATTTCTCTACCCTCTTGAAGGGTTCGGCTTGCTCATAGAACTCGGCCAAGGTCCTCGGCTCACTCGCTTGGAGGCTCTTCCAAAATTTCGATCCTTCTTTCAGCCCTGCTATCAAGAAATTTTTGATGGTCTCCTCACTGGCTCCTCTCACCTTGGGGACCTCGGCGTTGAACCGACGAAAGTATTCTGCCAAGGGCTCCCCCTCCCTTTGCTTGATGTTGGCTAACGTGGCCACAGGAGGCGAATAGTGAAGGGTCGACTGAAATTGTCTGACAAACAAGTCCTCCAATTGCCTCCACATTCTTATGCTAGCCGGTCCCAACTTGGAGAACCATTGTTGGGCACTACCTCTGAGTGATGCCGCGAAGAGTCTGCAACGGGTCATCTCCGGCACCTGATAGACTTCCATCTCAGTGTTAAATTGAATAAGGTACTCCGCCGGGTCGGCTTCGCCGTTGAATAGAAGGTCGGGGTTGTGCCTAAACACCCGAGGTAGGGGGGATGATCGGATAGCAGCCGTAAACGGAGAGGGGGCAGCCGAGGCAGGGGGCCCTCTCTTCTCTTGCTCCATCTCATCTAAGATCCTTCTCAGGTCCCTTACTCTAACAACTTCTCCTTCTCTGTCACCACCCGCATTACTCGAATGATGTGAGCCCTGAGGTCGTTCGCGGCGTCCCCCTCCTCCAGCTCGGTCCTGCGACTCCTCTTCACGATTGTATCTGCGTCTATGTCGCTCCTCCCTCCTGGGTGAGGTGTGTTGACGTCTTTCCGGAGGGGTCGTTGCCCATTCCCTTTTCGAGCCTCTTTTATCCACGGGCTCTTTCTCTTCTCTCTCCTTCTTACAATTCTCCAATTTGAGCCTGAGGTCATGCTCGCTTAGTTTTCTACCCACTCGGTCTAGCACGCTAGTTGACCTTGCCTCAGATGAAGCTGGCTTCGGCCCCGATCTCGTAGAGATCTGGCTGCCCCGCTCATCATGGCCTCGGGGTATATCTTCCTTTTCGCGTGATGTTTCTTTCTTCTGTTTGGTCTCGGTTGCCACGTCATCAAAATCGTGGATCAGCTTCTTCTGAGGGCCTTTGCCCTTCCAGCTACGCTGTGAGACCTTGAGGCGGCGCGCCTTACGCTTGGCGTTCCGGACCGAGCTTCTTTCTACCTTTGACATTCGGGCGTTGATCTGATTCATCTGATCGGCCAGCCCTTCGAGATACGTCATCACAGCCTGCCCGTCCACGGTTGCAATTGGTGGAGGTGACGCCTGATTCTCTGAGGGCGTGTGTTCGAAAGTAGGGTCCTTCTTGCCTCCGCTCCCTGGTGTCGTCGCTTGCTTGCTTTCTTTGGTCATCTTTCTCCCTAAGATGAACGACCCCTCCTTCTAGCGCCAAATGTTATAGGGAGAATTTTGTATAACAATGTTGTGGAGGTTAATGGGCGGAACAAAGATCAAGGACAGTGTTTGAGGGCGGAGGAAGGTTGTTTGGTGGTGGCTGAGCTTGTATGTGGACTCCTTAAGAAAGAATAGGGTTTGTTATTCTCTATCAAGTGTCGACTCATGTCTCATACAAGTGCCTACGTACCCTATTTATAGGGATCAAGCCTCACGTAGTTCTTGGGGAACAAGTCATGTAGGCTAGGGTTAGGACTCTTCAGCCCGTGCAGCCCAAGCCCACGATAAAGTCAGGCCTTCAGCCAATTAGTCACGTAAATCTCGATCGGCTCCACACGCTTCCTACAATCTCGCGGCATCTCCGCAATCCTTCCCGTGATTGTAGGAACAACCCGTGTCGACCCCGAAATCTACGAGCAACTCAGTCATCTATGAGTCACTTTCCATGTTGCACACAAAGTCTTTCGATGCGGCCCGGCCTGGTCACCTCGGCCCGCACCGCCTTCAAACAACAAATATAATGTTACCTCTGTTTCTATAAGATGTGGGCTCATGAGCTCAGCCCGCGTGTGGGCAGCTAAGCCCACCTAGCATGAAGGCACCTGAGCCCACCTCGCGTGGGCACAACCGAGCTCAGCTCGCATATGAGAGCCCAAATGACAAATGTGAGCTCACCTTACATGTGTGAGCCCAGCTCGCATGTCCTCACTTGAGCCCAGCTCGCATGTTTGAGCCCAGCTCTCATGTCATGAGCCCAGCTCGCATGTGAACCCAGCTCGCATGTTACGAGCCCAGCCCGCATGTGAACCCAGCTCGCATGTTACGAGCCCAGCCCGCATGTGCTGGCCCAAGTCATATAAATCCATGGTTCTAGCCCACACACGAGAGTCCAGCTATTTAGTGCACCCACAGGGACCTGTTTAGGGCCCATGGCCGAAAGCGGGCATAACAGGATCTATCCCCACCATTTCTGAATGATACTATAAAAAAACATCCAAGTTTGATTTTAAAAAATGTAGCTAAAGCTTCTTTCACTCCAGCTTCCAATTGTTTTCCAACCTTTATTCCTTGGATGGATCGGCAGCATCCACCAATATAGATATTGTGTCTTCAGCAGCTCCTGTGATTTCTTTTGCTTCATGCATTCTTGGATCCAAATCGATTTCCACATGAACCTCCTCACATTCCCTATTGTGAGGTTCAGGTTCTCCATCAAGACCTTCAAAGTCACTATCATTGACCTCTTCAACAATCTCTTCCATCAAAAGGTCACCATCTTCTGAATTTTTTGGTAGGGGTGCTTCCAGCATGAGAACCTCACTCGGGTATCTACCCCAAAAGTAAGGGCAACATTTATATATGGAGCTTCTCCTGGATGTTGGATAATCATGATTGTATTGCATGAAGACCTCATGCTTTTCTTTCCCACTTGGCATTCAGGTTCCTTTGGTGATCCCACATGTTTGTAATAATCATCAGAGCTGGGACCTCCATCATCCATCAGCACATTCTTGTATGTTCTCAGCAACGCGTAATGCCTTAACATAGTACTCCCTTGATTTTATTTGGTTTCAATGAACACATCCAATCCCATTTGGGGTTGACGATTTAATTGAGAGATGATAAATAAAGGTGATCACCCCCATATCCTTCAACAAAGGCATGCCAGTGATTGCATTATAGGAGATATCCTCGTTGACCAGCGTAAATTCTTCCACCTGGGTTGCAGATAAAGGTTCCTCCCCCAAACTCATTGTTAGCTTCACCCTTCCCACAATACACAATGGTTCTCTAGTAAATCCATACAACTCATTGTAAGAAGATGACATCTTTTTATCTAGAAGACCCATTTTCTAATAAGTCTCATAAAAGAGTATGTTACAAGAGCTTCCATTATCCAATAGCACCCTGTGTACGTTCAATTCTCCAATGAAGACAGTCACCACCAAAGCGTCATAATGTAGGTGATGGACATGCATAGCATCTGCTTTGTGAAGGTAATGTCATCTGCTTCACCTCTAAAATTCATAGGAGGCCTTCCATTCAAATTGTAAACCTCAACATAGCTCTCGTGCTTCTCTCACATACCTCTTCATTGAGTTTCTGGATGAACCTCCATGGTAGGGACCTCCAATGACTGTGTTGATGCTTCTTGCCCTAGTGGTACGTTCTGGTTCTGATTTCTCAGCTTCCTTCTTTGCCTTATCATCCCTATACCTCATTGTCTCTTGGGCACTATCTACATTGTCATAATCTCTCAGGGAGCTACAAATTCAGTTAAGTAGCCTTTACGGATGAGATCCGCAATGATCATTTAGGTGACGAAAATCAGCAATATCATGGCCATTAGCATCATGAAAAGCGCAATACTTTCCCTCATCTATTCTTCATGGTGGCCTTGTCCTAGGTGGTTTCCTGAAGATGTTTGCCTTGTCTCCAACCTCAAAGATACGACTAATCGGAGCTTTCAAAGGTGTGTATTCCATGTACCTTGTACGTTCCCTTTGTTGTGGGTACACATACCCAAAAAAAATTCTAGCAGAAGTTGCATTTATGTAATATCCCGTAATTTTTAGATATCGATTAATAATAGAATAATAGAAAAAAGTATTAAAATTTGATTAAGATTAGGATTTAAAAATTGAATTAGAGTAATGGGCCTAAAATTTGGATCAGATTCTAATATGGATAACTTGTAGGTTAAGATATAGGGTTTTGTATCGTTATAATTAGATCTATTCGTCTTCCTCGTTTTTATTCATAAAATTCGTAGGGTAAAAAGTCATTGAAATCAGCAATCTTGTAAAATTCATAGAATATTGAATGTAAGTCAGAATTTGATGATTCTGGACTTTTCGGAAAGCTCTTTTAATTCTCTACAACTTTCGTGTTTCGGGTTTTTCAAGATAACATCATTTAGAGGGTCAAAAAGAGTAAAATCTCTACTACATATCGTTTAGACCGTTTACATTTACATTTTTTTTTTGACATTTTTCAGCACAGAACTTCTTCCGGGCTAGGACTGCTGGCGGAAAATAAAAAATACGAATGTCAACGTAACCTCATGAGGCCAAGAGCTTAGATCTACCGAAGATTACTTGTTTGTTAGGTAGTTTGTCGATTTGATAAATTAGAAAAAGAAGACTGGAGGTAGAAAAATTGTTTCTAAAATAATTACAATTCTTTCTTTATTTATTAATGATGAATACAATTCTTTCTTTTATTATAATTATTAAAACTAAGTATTAACTATGTAAGAGCAAGTCCAACAATGTTTTAGTTGAAGGTTTAAATATAATATAAAATATTATGTACTAGTAACTTAGGACGTATTTATCTTATTTCAACTCCAACAATGTGCCTTATTCTCATTATATATTTAATATTGTATTTTTAAAAGTTTACTTTAATAATAGTACAATATATAGTAGAGAGAGAAAGAAAGAGTGTACAATAATATATAATAAAATATAAAATAGGGCAATGAAAGAAGTAACTTAAAAATAAGTCACAATGAGGTTGACCTAGTGATATAAGGCATCACTAGAATACTAAATGTCCTAAATATATCATATAAGGCACCTGTTGAGATTGCTCTAAGAGGTTGCCAAACTTATATGACATGACATCCTTGGTTGCCTACCTACTGGAGTTGGGAGGTTGTCTACCAAGGTTGGCAAAATTTGGCAACTGGCAACTTCCTAAATTAGCAAAAAGTCATTAAAAACATATATATTACTCAACTCACTTTTATATAGAACTAAATATAAAATTAATATAGAGTGACCACATGGGCAATCTTTAAAGTTGCTTAACTATTGGAGTAAAATTTTAATAAATGTTGCCAAAAATGACATGGATGTTAGAGAAAATTAAAAAATAATATATTTAATGATTTGTCATTATTTGACAACTTTGTTAGCAACCCCTATTGAAGATGCTCTAAGAGAGCTAAATTTTGAGTCAGGCGTGATTAAACTAAAAACTCGATTAATTACAAATTAATTTTAATGAAATTTTAAATTTTTAAAATTATATAAAGCTTACTTTCCCTGCGCTTATGTCAATTTAAAAATATTAGTTAGATTTTTTTTGCTATACGTACTGTAATTTTAATCTTGAAAACTAAGTATTCAACTAAATTTACGGAACTGGGTAAGAGGCTTTTACATGCCTGTTTAGAAAAATATAAGTTAGGTTGTTTTCCTGTTAATAATTTAATTTCTATCTTGGAAATTGAGTATTCAACTAAATTTTAAAGGGAATCCGTTAAAAGGGCTTATCATTTGTCTCACTAGCTAGATATTGGCTCATCCAAACATATGTCAGAATAAATATAAATTAGAACTTAAAAATAGTAAAATCAAAAATAATTCTAAAAGATTTACACTAAAATTTCTAGAAATCCGAATGTATTAAGGCACAAAATTATTTTAGATATGGGCATTGAAAAGTGACTAAGGGAGTAATAATAATGATTAATATTAAAAATACCAAATTGTTAACAATGGCATGTAATTAATAATAATAGATTCGTGCATTCACGTAAATAATGCACATAAATTATACCTATACCCTACTCTTATTTATTTTACTCTTGAAAAATACATTTGTGTTAATTTAATTTGACTAATTAGCACTTTGCATCCCAAAATTTTGGTTGAATCTCACTTTGGTACTATTACTTTTAACCTTAACAGTTTGCATCATAAACTTAAAAAACGGTGACTTTTTGCATCCCTTTGGTAGTTTTGCCGTTAAGTCAGACGTTAACGTTAATTGTTAGAAGGGCATTTTTGGTAATATTTTTATATTTTAGTTTGCATCCTCAAATCTTACTTTACATCCTAAAGTTTTGTAAGTCAGTTATCAAAAAATAATGGTAATTACAAATTATCAAAAAATAAATCGAGTTATATTATTTTTTATGTTCACATTAGGATTTTAAAACTGGACCATTAGTTAATTTGGTCTAGTTTATATAATTTTTTAACGCGGAATCTTTACTATATTTGTTGTATATTAAATTCTAAAAGTCAATTTATAAAATTTTATGACTTACACGAAACTCATAAAATAATAATTAATTCAGTGTTGTTTTCACAATTATAATATAATTGAAATCAGAAAGAAAATAGAGAGAAAGATGATTAAGAATTTTATAATACGATATTACTTTATTTAAAAAATTTACAAATTATAAAAGTATAAGTTATTTATGAATTTAAGTATATATTTTAAGTATTGTACAAGTAGATATCATATAATATTATATAATCTTGTCCGTTTAAATTAATTTTCAAGTATTAGGATCAGACTATCTTTAATTATTCTCGTTACGCTTATTTTATTTAGCTAATGATTATTTATTATTTTTTCTTAATATAATACTCCATCCGTCTCATAATTGAGGCTACTACAAATTATAGTACCATAATTGATTTTTAAAATTTTCTTTTTTTATAAAAAAATTTAACATTTAATTTTTATTTAGAAGAAAAGAATTTAAAAAAATGAGGCAACTATATTTCATAAGAGTTTTAAAATTCGTGTCGAGCCTCATATTCCAATGTAAAGAATTTGGTGGGATAGAGAGAATGTTATATTTCGACTTATTATATTTCATTTTCAATTATATAAACTTGGAAAAAGAAAATTAAATTATTTTAGGTAAATTTATTTATTTGTTTAAAATAATTGTGGGATGCAAACTGTTATAGTTTAAAGTTAAAGGCCCAAAATGAGATTAAAGATAAAATATGGGATCTAGACTGTAATTTACGTTTGCATAAAATTTTTGAAAATATACATTACCAGAAATACCCCTCTGACAATAACGTTAACGTCTGACTTAACGTCAGATTAAAGAGATGCTTATTGATGGTGTTTCTAAACTTTGGGTGCAAACTGTCTTAGTTTAAAATATTAAACCTGAAGTGAGATTCAGCCAAAGTTTTGGGATGCAAAGTGCAAGTAGTTAGTCATTTAATTTTAGAAAAAGTTTAACCACCCGGTATAAGAACTAAGTTATCACCCATTTCTATAATTTACGTAGCTAAATTTCTCTTCGAGATTTAGTGCTTCATACCAAATATATCCCTCCTGGAGGAGACACAAGAAATATTCACCAAGGTAATCAATTCTGATGGCTTACAGCAGCGGGGGATGTATGTTTTTTGTTGTTTGTTCTGTAGTATTGATGCTCATGGCACCCACCTACATGGTGTTAAGTTTACTTTCTGCAAACGGATCTCAGGTGAAGGCCTCAGTCGACGACTTGTTTATTCCTGCCATTATGCACAGTAATTCCTTCATCAATTGCACCTCCATCTTCTTTGTTCTCTCACTCACCGACGATACTTTCGACATGGGAGTTGACTATGACAACATCACCCTTAATTTTTACTACTTGGGGAATAATACAAGTAGTATTAATATTTCTGTAGCCAACTACACATGGCCCGGGTTTTACCAGAAAAGTCATGAACATGGCTCCACAACTAAACTTTCCGATTATGTTGTGACACAAGGTTTCCTTTTAGACAACGAAGCTTTAAAGAATGTGCCCGAGATTGTTATCCGGGTGAACTTGGCGACTTCTGTCAGGTTCAAATATTCATGGTGGAAAAGCAAGACGCATGCGTTTTTAGTGCAGGGTAATGTGAAGTTGAGCACTATTACTGGCAAGAAAATTGAGCGACAAGGAGTAAGGCTCAGGTCTTATACTAGGCAGGAATCTGGCGGGCACTATAAGGCTACTATATATTTCTTCATGTTCTTCGTTTTTATTGTAACTGCAATCTGGATTTTCTCAATTCAGATGGCTTGTAGTGGCTAGCTATTGATGGTTACTATTCGGATGTAAACCTTTATTCGTCGTCCATGTCATGTTTGTAGCAGTGCATGCAATATTTATTGAATAACTCATCTTTTCGATGATTTAATTTGTCTATTGAATCTTCTTTTCACTTATTAGAAACTCAAAATTTATCATCCATTAGATATATCAGATTGCAGTTTCAATTTCACATGTGTTATCACTGAACAAGCGACCAGGGACCGAACCAGAAACTCGAGATGGGGGCATGTGCTTGACGAGTCTTTAGTACTAAAATTCTAAATCACGCGCGTTGCACTAGAAGTCTGGAACTATATGTGAGGACAGCATTGTAAACTTCTTATAGATTGAAAATGCATATATTTTTTAACATATAAAGAATTTCAGACAAGCCAATTATGTACAGTTACACTTTTTTTACATACATAACACTGTTTTTAATGCTAAGTCTTAGCAATTTGAATGATTTTAATTAGTATTTGTCACGTACGTTATGAAATAATATTTCAGAGTTTAGTTTCAGTTAACAAGACAACATGCGCCTATGAACTACATCGGAGAATACTAGTTGGTTTTACTGCTTTACTCCTAGTAAGTACAAAGTACAAACTCTCTAAGAAACTTATGCAAAAATTTAAAAAAATGATAATTTGTGTATGTGTGAACTTATATATAAATATATATATAAGTATTATGCAGACCATATTTTTATCGGATACCGAATTAAAATACTATAAAATATACTCCCTCGGTACCTTCCAAATGTTTACATTTGGGTAGATCACGGAGTTTAAGAAAAATGATAAAGTAGTTGAGTAAAGTTAAAAGAGTGAGTTAAGTTATTGGACCGATTAGTATTATATGTATAAAGTGGGTAGAGTGGAGAGAAGTAGTGGATATAGTTATTTTAAAAATTATAAAAACTTTAGTATTTTTGAAAAATTTTGAAATGTAAACAATTGGAAGGGACATCCAAAAAAGAAAGTGTAAACAAATGGAAGGGATAGAGGCAGTATTATTTTGTAAAGTATGTTTTACGAATATCATTAATTCATTAAAATTATTGAAGATCATTTAAGTATAATGTGTATGTTCTGTAATTTGAAAAAATGTTCTGCAAACTAAATATGTTTCGTGAAATAAAATATTTTGTAATGGTTTCCATGCAGTATAGATATTCAAGATTTTTAATAAAATAATGGTCTTCGTAAAACATAATTCACAAAATAATATATTTTGCAATATTTTTATGCAAGATTTTAGTTGCAGAACATAAGTGGTTTTCGTGGCTTCAACAAAAACAAAAATGTGGTATTCATAGAATTTGATTCATAACATATATATATATATATGTATATCTATACTATACTATAATAGCCGGAATAGAGATAATTTGGTTCAACGGTTTGGTTCAACGATAATTTCCTAATTTTGATTATTACAAAAATAGATAAATAGTGTTATATATCTAATAAACTACTAAATTATTAAACTACTACTAAATATAGTATACTTATCCTACGAAACTACGAATACAACTTATCCTATTATTAAAAGATATAAATAATAGTGTTATATATCTGCTAAACTATTAAATTGTTAAACTACTAGAAATAATCTATTTATTCAATTAAATTACGATCACGTGTTATTCTATTATTTTTATTATAAATTTATAATCATTATATATTTATATAACTATTTTAAAAATATAATATAACTTGATAAAAAAATTAAAATATTAATGGGAACCCGTGTATCGCACAGGATTTATGCTAGTATATATAATAAGTGGAGAGAAATTTTTAAAAATTAGTAAAATGACATGTATATATAGGTACGGATACAAATTTCAACTTCTTTTAGCATAGAATTTTTTTGTTACGGTATAATTCCTATTTACAGTACTCTATAATTCCTCAAAGTTACAGTTACTAGGTTGTTAGACTAGCAGTAATATACAGTTATGTTGTGTCTTGTGTGCATTTAACTGTACAGTAGGTGAAGATCTACTTGTATAATCATACACTAGTTGACATTAAATTACAGCGTACTTAATATAATGTCATCTCATTATTTAAGATTATCACGTAAACTCGGGCATCTAGCGAGGGGCGTGATAGTGACGGTACATTATTTGGAAAATGTTGTGCGTATAATGTTACCAATAACATTAAATAAATTATCAGATGCCATAACCCATGTAATTTGATATCTATTTTTTGTGTTTTCAGCGTTACTTGTATCTTGTTTATACTATGGAAAAATAGTTAGATTAGCTGTGCTGCGCTTGTCATTTAAGACGAAATAATTAAAATGTTGTCATGTCCGAGCTACTCCCTCTGTTTTCTTTTATATATTATTTGATTCTTTTACAGGATAGATAATATAATATTTTTTTAAAATTTCTTTTTCTAAATTAAAATTTTAGTTATATATTTTTATTCATAAAAATAAAAATTAAAAATTATTATTCTAACTATACGATCAAAACACTTAAAAAAATGTGTAAAAGTCATATAATAAAAAATTACAACATCATAACTGCACATTAACTATTTTAAAAGACTTGCAATTTTAGCAACGGTCGTCCCCTTTTTCAATTGTACTTATCATGTCTGCGTATACCTGTGAATAGTTTTTTTACGTACAGGACATACATATGAATAGTTTAATATTTATTTGGTTGTTTGAAAGACCTGCAATACAGAAAGTCATTTACATGAATTGTGTAAACTCATGAGTTGATCGACAACTTATGCCACTTGCCTAAGGAGTACATAAAAAAATGCTGTAATTATGAAATTGGGCATAAAATATTTTATATTACGTTTAATTGAAATGAGTCTCTCTATATGTATAAATAGGTTATTTGAATCTTTGAGCACAAGTAACTTAACTCAAGTTCATGATCAACTAAATTAGGAGAACATTTATATTTATGTTACAATTCATTAATTAGATAAATAAAGATTTATTCATTTATAATCTTCTCAATAAATAGTTTATTATTCATTTAAAATAAAAGAGTTGCAAATTATTGCATGATAACTTGTATATATGTTTTATTATATATAATTATATGTAACCTTGTATCTATATACACTCACTTTGATAATTTATTTATTTTTATAAAATTAGATAAATTGATTATTCATTTGAGAGGTATTATTTTGATCAATTAAAATATACATATATACTAAGAAAATATGAAACTTTAGAAAATTCTCAAAACAAGGTTTAAATAAATTTTGAATTACAGATCAATTGTCTATTAATAATTACATAGAATATGTAGTTCAATAATAAGATTACATTAAAAAAAAATATAAACACTTAAAATAAGCTAAAAATTATAAACGCTATACAATAATATATTAGAATGAATTGAAAATATAAAGACTCTAGTGTAAGATGCAAATTTTAATATAATAACCAAACTACATATAATTATAAGAGATAGAATAACCTATTAGTAGAATCCGAGAATTTGTAAAATTAGTTGATTTTGAAAATACAGCTCATTAAAATAGAGCAAAATATTCTACATACCGGTTAGTTGAATGTTTAGTCAAAATACGCCTTTTTAAAAAAAGAATTATATGTAATGTATATTATATAATTTACAGTTGTGTCTCACAAAATACATTTGAGTCATGCATAGTATACAACTTGCGAAACTTATATAATAGAATTCGAAAATATAGAATAATTTGTATAGATGTTCATGCAACAAAGCGTAAAGATCAAATTGAGAAAAGTAGATTGTATATAACGACGAGCAATAAATATATTAAATAGTATATTAAAAAAATTAGAATTTACAAAAATATGAAAGAAAAAATATTTTTCAAGTGTGTACTAAAAGTTTATTAATGTGGAACTTGATCGAGTTACTAATGTTTGATCGTGCAACCAGTTTTAGTCTTGATCAATTTAAAATATACAGTTAAATCTCGATCAATCAATACCCTCAAAAGTGACTATCGTATTTCACTTATTGATATTATTCTTCCATTAACTAAGATTAACAAATATTTCACTATTATATTTAAAACCAGAAAATTGTTCATATAAGTTATTCATTTGATAAATATTATTTTTTGAACATTTATTTATCAAGATTGATCGGATAAACATGTAAACTTAGAATATTTGAAAAAAAATGTAAATTAAAAATTAGTTTTAGAAAAAAAAGTTAGGTTAAAGACCCGGATCTCGCACAGTCTTTTAATTCATTCAGAAGAAAATAACAAATAGAAAATCGATATCTCATTTTTTGGGAACGTTTTGGTAAGATATATTTGGACCTCTAGAATTACTCCTATAATAATAACAATTTATTTCAATGGTTGGTCTATCTATTCACTCCCGTTAGTGAAATACTTATATGAATGATGTTATAATTGATTAAAAAATCAATGCATTTATTGTATAATGACATGTAAGGCACATGAACAATTTTAACTTACGATGGAAATACATAAATTATTTATCCAGACATAATTGATCAATCTCAAGCCCAGAGATCGAAAAATTGATTATCTTGTAACACACCATATATTCATTCAGTTAATTACTTAAAATTGAATTGTTTAATGTCTTCCTAGATTCGATCCTCGGTCACCCCGAGAATTTATGAGAACAAATACTTATTTTTAAGGTTATAAGCCATATTTATAAAAAAATACATTACGATAGGAAAAGAGAAAGAAATACAAAAAATGCTTAAAATATTGGAGATTAGAATAATAAATAATATAGAAAGAAAGTCTCGAAATATGAGAGCACGATAATTGATTAGAGTTTCGCAAGATTTTTGAAAATTTGTGAATAAAATTAGAACTTAAACTTGTTTATGATGTAATATTTGAAAAATATCCAGATTTTATCACGAAGATTGTTGTTGATGGGTTATAAGTTCTTCAAAATCGTTCTTGAAAAATTGGAAATAAGGCAAGAGTATAAATATTATGAAAAATCATTAAAATTAGACAACACCCACGAGACACTATAAATATATTCACGAGTCACGACAAAGTTAAAAATTGTTGTGCACACTATCAGTATTACTCATATCAGATTCCAAATTACAAACTTTTTCAAACAACATTTTTCACACATTATTTAATTTATCACTCGCAATTTAAGTTAATGTCCCATACATGGGTTTTTATGCTAGTTTATCATGTTATTTTATAAAAAAAAATTATCTATAATTTGGTACATGTAACACATGGGAGACGGATCGGTGTAATATGTAATATACACATGCTTTCAAATTAGTTTCTTTTTTTATAAATTTTACTTAGGATCGAGCAAAATCGAATCAAAATTGGAAAACTGAACCGAACTGTACTAATTCGGTACAGTTCTTTCAGAATTTCGATCTACTCTATCGGCTCGGTCTGATTTTTAAAATAATATTTTTATACGGACCAAAGAGACTATATCATAAATTATTTAATTTTATATTATATACAATTGACACATATTTAAATATTATAATCATATTTTTTAATATTTAATTGTATTTATACACTTTTAATCACATAAATTTAGTTGTGTTTTAAATTCTATAATCTTTTATTTAGTTTTTAATACAATTTTCTTGAGAAAAAATTGGTCCATTTGGTTCAATATGGGACTGAACCTAATTATTACAATCTGATTTTGTTCAATCCATAATATAATTTCAATTTGGTTCGATTCAATAAAATATAATATTTTGTTTTTTTTATATTCGGTTCGGCCTAATTTTGAATCGAACCGAATCGAATCGACCTATTGCCGCCCTAATTTTATTTATTGAGTAAAAACTTGCTAAGAAGTGGCGTTACAATAAAATTGTGAGAGACTGTTGGACCAGCTATAAATTTCAAATAATTATGTTCCTCGTAACAACTTTCGTTTTGTTTGTACGTTCATATATATATATATATATATATATATATATAAATAATTAACAAGTAATACTCTTTAGTACTACACCCTCACACAATAAGTTAATTTGACTTTCAAATTTTTAGTACATATTTTAATATTGTAATAGAAAGTGCTTTCGTATTACTTTTGAAATTATTATTTTCTAAGTTAAGTTCATGCTTATATTTTTATTTAGAAAAAAAAATAAAGATAATGTACGTAAATACATGTTAATACATCAAAGTCAAAGTTTACTAACTACTAACACTGTGTATTTATAAACTGAACTATAAGTACGTACTTGATATCCCAGATTCCATAAACTCATCTTGGATTTCTTGATATCTCTGATTCTATACTTTCAGAAAAAAAAAAAAGGCCAGAAGATTGATGGCCGGTCGTTTGCAGGCGATTCAAGACCCAAGATACCATCTCATAAGTTGTTTAACTATATTGACAGTGCTTTTATTCTTCATCCCTATATGGATATGGCTAAGCGTGTCTATAGTAGATCAATCTTCAATCAAATTTTCTATTGAAGATTTTTACATAGCTGGAGTTGATAGCATTAATGCCGGCGCAAAGTTCAACCAGTCCATTATTTACTTCAAACTCGACATTGCGAATGAAGATGAAAGAATGGGAATTTATTATGATAATATCAACCTCACTTTCTCTTACTATAAAAGTGGAGATCATATTGTTCCAGTAGCCAACTACGCCATACAAGGATTTCGCCAGGGTGCTAATAAGGAGACCGACCGAAAAGATTATGTGGTGACGACTCGCGGGATTACATGGCAACAGATTTCCAACAATGTGTCTGTGTTGTCTTTGTCGCCTTCAGTGTCGTCTGATGTGGTGTTCAGGGTGGATTTGGCAACTGCAGTGAGGTTCAGAGAGGTTTTTACTGCAACTAAAAGCAAGAGACTTCAGGTTATGGCGTGGTGTAAGGTGGAGGTTGATCAAATAACTGGCAAAAAAGTCAGTAAAAAAGCTATTAAGCTTAAGCATTTGATCAAAAATCATGTTAGTGGCTGGGTGATTTTTGTTTTTGTCATCATGATAGTACCTACTATTCTTTCGCCATGCTCGGGTTTCTTATGTTTCGCAGGTTGTTCCAAATTGATGAGCCGGGAGTAACTGACAAACTTGTGCTTGTTATTAAGTTGGCTCAAAAAAGTTATCACAGGCTAGCGTTTGAATCTATCTATTTTTCAGACCTTAGGCTTCATGTTTTATATAAATAAACGTTTTAAATTTCATGTTACTGTAATTAATTGGTGCTTTAATTCTGCTATGAGCAGAAACATTGCAGTGTTTAGTTTATTTTGAATTGGTTTGATTCTCTGATTTTTGCAACTTAATAAAATTATGATTTGTGTTTATGCTGGAATCGAGATTATAATTTGCTTGTATCAGTGTTTAACTGTTTATACAAGTCTTTTACAAGTGTTATTTTCCCCATTTTCACACTAGCTGAATTGCAGCTTTTATATCGTTATAATGGATCATTTGGGTAAATGAGCTTTTATTATAACAACCAGTCCCAGGAGTTTACACACATATGCAATTTGTATTTAAACATCTGTTGGCATGGCCTTCATGCACATGCACCCTGTTTATAGCTAATGGTCATTTTAAGTTGTGCTAGAATCTAGAATAATTGTAAGGTCAATAATATTTCAAACCTATAATTTCGGAAAGTTGATTTAGCCAATCTAAGACACACCATCATCATCTTGTTCATAGTATTCACGCGCATACAAAGCCCCCTAGATAGAATGAAAAATTAAGCTCAAAAAGCCCTTTTCAAGGGAATTCATCCTCATCCTTCTCTAAATAGTATAGGGAAGGAGCCAGAGACCAATTAATCAAGAAACAAAATGTGGGTTTTTGGAATTAGAGGAAGATCTGGCTTCTCCTCCAATAACACAGCCGAGGATGTCACCAAGGGAATCGATGGAACTGGCCTTACAGCCATCATTACCGGTTATCATTTTCTCTTACTTATTTCGATCTCTTTGCTAGTTTTCCTCTATTATATATAATATACAAGATCTTTTTGTTGTTGTCTTTTTGAAATGTTTATTAAGAAGATAATGTGTCTGCAGATGATAAGAAACTGTTCGCTAAGCAGTTGTGGGATATATTAGCAATTGAGTTATGACTTATGAATTTTGTGTCTTACATTGTTTTCAACAAAACAAATTAAGGAAAGGCAAATATAAACCATAGAGTATATTTTATTGAAATGTTTTGGCAAAAGTTTAATTGCTCAAAAGGGTAATGCATTTCGTGAGAAAAATATTTGACATGGAGAGATTAACCTTATATGTTTCTTCTTGATATTAGTTTTATCATGACTCAGTTGTGGTAAACTTATATTTTAATGTAGGATCAACTAATGGGATTGGATATTTGAATGTAGGATCAACTAATGGGATTGGATTGGAGACTGCACGAGTCCTCGCATTACGGGGAGTACATGTAATAATGGCAGTGAGAAATGTGAGAGCTGGTGAAAAAGTTAAAGCAGAGTTGCTCGCGAAAATGCCAGATGCTAAAATTGATGTCATGGCATTAGACCTCAACTCACAGTCCTCTATCAGAAAATTTGTTGAATTATATATCTCCTCGTCTCTTCCCCTCAACATCCTTGTGTAAGAGCTATGTATCTTTTGAATAGGTGCTCAGTATTATTATGTTACATGGTTATGTTGATGACAAGCGGGACAAATCTTCTGCGTCTTGCAGTAGTAGCTTAATTTTGTTAGTAGTGTTCAGTTGATATGTTATAGCAAACAAAAAAATCTGAAATCTTTTTTTATCCCTTTCAAGTAACAATGCAGGGATCAATGCACCTCCATTTACTCTTTCTGAAGATGGAATTGAGCAGCAATTTGCAGTTAACCATTTAGGTCCATTTCTGTTGACAAATCTTTTGTTGGATACCATGAAAAACACTGCCAATGAAAGCGGAATAGAAGGAAGAATTGTCAATGTTGGATCAGCTCTACACGCTTATGGATACAAAGAGGGAATCCGTTTTGACAAAATCAATGATGAAGAAAGGTGTACATTGATGCCTATATCCTAAACACACTAGTTATTGAACTTTATGTTGTCAAATGACACGAATGTTTAGGCTTTCACCGCATGTAAGCATGATATACATTAATTATGCTCCTAACACCTTAACATTTTGGGATAGTTACTTAATTTATTATTGTAATGTAGCTCTGAAGTCCGATGAATTTCAAATTTAAGTTGTTAACTGAAGAGTCGGTAACTCTAAATCAAGTGCTTGATAATGTAACATAGCTTACATGTTAACTTCTTTCTAAAACTCTGAATAACTATATGTATTATGATCCAGTTACAATCCCACTGATGCGTTTGGACAATCAAAGCTCTGTACCATGCTCCACACTCTTGAGCTTGCAAGGCGCTTAAAGGTAATGTGTATATAATTTAGCAGTAATTATTATAGCTTTTGTTTCCATATTTTCTTATCTTAACTCAACCGCCGTCATCATCATTAATTAGGAGGAAGGAATTAATATTACTGCAAATTCGCTACATCCTGGCATTGTCGCAACAAATAATATGAAAAACCATGGCACTCTTAATAGTAAGCATTCTAAACTTTTATGTCTTTGTTTCTCTAAGAACCACCCACAACCTGTACATTACACACACCTGTTTTGTTTAAATGCTTAATTGCAGAGTTCATGCTTGTGGCTGGGAAACTTGTGTTTAAAAATGTGCAGCAGGTAATTGTTTCCCCTACATTGTATTTTATAATGTAGAACATGCATTTAGCTAAAAATTTGATTCAATCTGATAATTTCAATTTTGGTTGGTTATATATAGGGTGCATCCACTACTTGCTTTGTGGCACTGAATCCTAAAGTTAAAGGTGTTAGTGGTGAATATTTCATGGGCAATAACCTTAAACACATAAAGGCTACTACTTCCATGGCTAAGGATCCTGAACTGGCCAAAAAACTCTGGGATTTCAGTATTAACTTAACACAGCCCCAGGCCCAGAATCAGATCCAGGCCCAGCTTCAGCCCAACTGATATTTTATGAGGGTGCAAACTGCAATACACATACAAGATAAACTTGATGAACTTGGTGCTAATATGTGAAATGTATTATTCATGGTGACATACTTAATTATCATAGTTAATTATTGGTGACACATGCATAATTACACGACTTACTCTTGTTTAAGATAAATGTATACTACTTAATCATGTTTGAATTATAATTAATACATCATGATCACAGCACCTTTTTTACTGCGTATTTTCTTTTCTTTCACTTAGTTGCCTGCTATATTCTGTGCAATCTATATTTTTCTATAACTGTTGCTGGACTACAAGATTCAGAGTACACAAGCACAAGCCCAGGTCCAACATCATTGGGCCCTATCACATTCGTTATATTACTCATTGTATAAATCAGATGACTTATAATAGAATGTACAGATGTAATGTAGTTAGTCAGCATTCTGTTTTAGATAAGATGGTAGATTAGTAGCTTAATGGGTAAGTAACAATATGCAGAAAATGTTCTTCTTCTAAGTTATAGTTGCGATAGTTTAGCATTGTACATTTGTACAGACTTGTTTTTTATTAATGAAATTGGAGCTTTTTCCACAAAACGAATACTAGTTAGCCTCTTTACTGTTCTTCATCGAGCGTTTTGTTCATATTCTCGTATCTGCAATTTACAAGCTAACAGGATGCTCATATCTATTTAAACTCGTTTAAAGTTGTCAAACTCAATATTTTATGGAGTTAAAATATTTGTTTGATTTGATATTCACAAGAATATTATATCAAGCAAGAAACATTGATATTCTTTGTCACACTTTTAACAAAATTCTACAAAGGAGAATTTGTTATGTAATTGCTTCATGGCTGGCTAGGCTGCAGGTAATTTGTTTGAGGATTAATGACATACAAGTAGCTGATTATGTTTACTTCTGTGATATAATAGTATTGTTCTTTAATTAACATAGTTCCTGGAAAAGGGAACTAAAGCACTTTAAATAAATTATGTTTTAGTATTAGATGCTTGCTTGCTGTTTCCCACTTCAGCTTCTTTGCATTTTCCTGGCCCCTCCATTCCTCCTAATTTATTAATTAAAAAAAAAAGAATACGAGTTAAATATACTTTACAACCCTTATCTTTACAATAAATGTGTTTTAATATTCATGCTTTCATAGAACCAGTTTGTATCTCTTAAGTTTGAAAAAAAAAATCAATACGCATCCCTTCACCTTTCCCTTTAGTTTAACTCCGTTACAGTCCAAATTTGCAGGGATAATTTAGGCATTAAACAATGAAAATAACAAAAAGGTAAAAACAACATTATCTCTTCTTTCATCTTACTGTCTCAACATATTTCTCTTCCCTCTGAAACCCAATAAGTAAACCCTAGATAATGTGATTTCCTAGCTATGCGAGGTCGTTTATGGGTGATGATCCTTCTTCATAATGGCAAAGAAATTTCTGATTATCACTATAACAAATTTATGACGGCAAATTTACGACGGAAAAAAGTGTGCGCCTAATTTACGACAAGAACGTCATAATTATTTATGACGAAACTCAAAATTGTCGTAAATTTAGTATTTTGAATAAAATTTTGCACGACACGATTAAACAAAAATGAAAATTATTTGAAGTTTCTACTATTTGAACATTTCGTCGTAAGTTAATTATTTTTATTAAAATTTGAACTTGAAATCAAATAAAAAAATGTTTTGTCAAAATTTACGACAAAATCTTTGTGACGGAAAAGATCTGATCGTCCAATTTACGACGGAAATTAGAATTCGTCGTAAGTTATCAAAGAGAGAAATTCAACTTTTTCCCAAAAATTTTGGCTGTAAATTTGACTTTTCTCAAATTTTTGGCAGTCAATCTTTTATGATGAACTCTGTCGTAAATTAGCACATGATTTTTGATATTTTCAATTTTTAAAAAATATTATTTCATGATCCAACCATATTAATGTCAGCATTTATTTGTTTGGGTGACATTTTAGAAATTTCAAAAAAAAAACTGTTAAAATTATTTTATATGAAACATTGATTATATCACTAATATATATATTGTCATCCATACGGTTAGATCGATAAAAAATATTTTTAAAATAATCGAAATACAAATTCAGGACTAAACACTTATTTGTTGTACAAGTCAAACTCATGCTTAACTGTTAAATGACAAATCAAATAAAAATATTTTGATATGTAACTTTGGTTATATCACTAACATATATATCCATTGACATACATAAGATTGGATCGTTGAAAAGTATTTTTAAAATAATCGAAATACAAATTCAAGAATAAACATTAGTTAGTTTTACAAGTCAAACTCATGTTTGACTATTAAAATGGCAAACCAAATAAAATTATTTTGATATGTAACTTTGGTTACATCACTAATATATATATATATATATATATTGACATCCATACGGTTGGATCGATGAAAAATATTTTTAAAATAATCGAAATACAAATTCAGAATTAAACACGTGTTAGTTGTACAAGTCAAACTCATGCTTGACATTTAAGATGACAAACCAAATAAAATTATTTTGATATGTCATTTTGGTTATATCACTAATATATATATATATTGACATACATACGGTTGGATCGATGAATTGTATTTTTAAAATAATCGAAACACAAATTCAGAAATAAACACTAGTTAGTTGTACAAGTCAAACTCATGCTTGACTATTATAATGGCAAACCAAATAAAATTATTTTGATATGTAACTTTGGTATCCGTGCGGTTGGATCGATGAAAAATATTTTTAAAATAATCGAGACACATATTCAAAACTAAACACTATTTAGTTGTACAAGTCAAACTCATGTTTGACAAACCAAATAAAAATTATTTTGATGTGTAACTTTGGTTATATCACTAATATATATATATATTGACATCCATACGGTTGGATTGATGAAAAATATTTTTAAAATAATCGACACACAAATTCAGGATTAAACACTAGTTAGTTGTACAAGTCAAATTCATGCTTGGCTGTTAAAATGACAAACTAAATAAAATTATTTTGATATGTAACTTTGGTTATATCACTAATATATATATATATTGACATCCACACGGTTGGATCGATGAAAAGTATTTTTAAAATAATCGTAACACAAATTCAGAATTAAACATTAGTTAGTTGTACAAGTCAAACTCATAATTGACTGTTAAAATGACAAACCAAATAAAATTATTTTTATATGTAACTTTGGCTATATCACTAATATATATATATATATATATATATATATATATATTTGAAAAGAATATGTCCTAAGTCCAATCATGTATGAGGATTTAGGAATAACTTTTATGTAATCTCTTTTGATTTCATTGATATTAATAAAAAAAACTTGTTTTATTTTTATTACGGGCTCTATCTATTTAAGTGTTTAAATAAGATATACCATAGTTTAGAGTAAAGCTTTTTATGGATTATGATGAGATCATAATAGTGAGACCTAAAAGATGATAACTCTAAACTTAAATAGTTCCTGGTCGTAGGATTACTAACTGGTAATTAATAAACCGCAAAGATCGGTACATAATATGCTTGCTTCATTATGAAGGATGTCTGTTCTCATAGACATTTGTATGGTGACACTATAGCTAGTATGTAGGTGCTTATTATAGAATAAGTTCACTGAACATGACTCGCCCAGCTGAACAACTGATGGAGTTCACTCACGTGTCAGCAGTTGTTCACATAGTGATAGTTGTACAAGTATCCTTAGACTTGAGGTCATCATAGTCATCTTTTGTATACTGAACTATGCTTTGGTTTAGTTCTTAGTCTCCAGGGACAATTATTAGGGCTCTACTGGGTATAGGAATTTGTACACGAAGATAGTGTATGATCAATAAAGGATCTACCCCTTCCAGTGAAGGAAGCGAATGTTCAAGGCTGATCCACTTATGATAGTTCAGGAATCTCTGGCCAGAGTGAATGAAATTAGAAAGGAGTTTCTAATTTGCATAGAACTACGCATAGTAAATGGTAAGCAAGTGATTGAATTAGATAGGCTTGACACGAGATCCATGTCTTGTATTTAATCGGGACATTGTAGGGTAGAAGTAGTTTATTGTACGGTAACTATTCACTGAATAGGTTCTTGGTATTCTAAGCAGTTAATTCATATTATCCGGATAGTCGCGATATGCTGAGAAGTATCCCTCACGATGTAGAATAAATGTGATTAATTAATTAATCATATTTAATAAATTAGAGAATTTATATAAATAATGATAAAATAGTTTTATTATTATTTATTTCTACTACCGGCTTAATATTGAACCTACAGGGTCACACCATAAAAAGAGAATGATTTAATGGTGGAGGAATTAATTAATAATGGCTAATAATTATTTATTTGTGAAATAAATAATTAATTGGCAAATTTAATAATTGATTAAATGAGATTTAATTGATTATAAATTAATTAAGAAAAGTTCTTAATATTATTAATTAAAGGATTTAATTTTTGGAAATTAAATCAAGAGAGAGAATTATTTCTAAAGTGTTTAGAAAAAGGATTAATAATTAAAAGGTGTTTTAATTATTAGTGAGAATAATAAATGGGATAATAATAATAATAATATTTATGGGAAAATTTCAGCTGAAAATTTGGCCTATAAATATACTATTATAGACCCTATTTTTATAAGAACCCCAAAAACCCAAAAAGTTTGGAAAACCCAATTCTCTCCACCTCCTTCCTCCTCCTTAACATCGTTTTCTTGGTGGATACCGGTGGAGTGCTTCACACTTGAGAAGCAACTGCTAAGGATCTCTGATCGTTGTCTCCGAATTATTTTAAAGGTTAGATTCGATCCCTATGTTTTTACCACGATTTATATGCTTTTATTTTGATTTTATATGTGCAAAAGTGTTTTGCCATGCCCCGCTGCGATTAAAATCCAACAATGGTATCAGAGCATAGGTTGTATGCATATAGATCTGTGGTAAAAAATTCAGAATTTTATGTGCTTGTATGAATTAATTAAGATTTTTACAAGTTATATCATGGATTAATTTTTTCTGATGAGAAATCGTTTCTCAGAATAATTTTGAATATTGATCTGGGTTCTACAAGTGTTGTAGATCGTCTGGGTATTTTTTTCATAATTTTATGATGTATAGATTTTTTATTATGAATTTTTGAAGTTCTTGTAATTAAAATTCGTAATTAAATAATCATGTATATATAAATTGTAAGTATATATATATATATATATATATATATTGCATCTGCTGTACTGCTGTACTGCTGTTGCTTGTCTGTCTATTGCTGCGTGAAAGAAGAAAGGTACACAGATGTCAGGCTCGTCTTCCGAGGAAAAGACGGCGGCTGCTGCGAAAAAGAAAAAAAAATAAAATAAAGGGTGTCGCGCATTCCGGGAATGCGTTACACCCCTGTGGCGCATTCACGGAATGCGTTACACCTTTTAATGGGTTAAAAGGGTTGTAACGCATCACCGGAATGCGTTACAGGGCTTGTAACGCGTTCCTGTAATGCGTTACAGCCTGACTGTCCACATTAAATTTGATTTTATGTGAGTTTCGTAACTCCGTTTTGGGCGTGCAATATACCGTTGGATTTGTTTTTCCGAGACGGACCTAATGGAGTGATCAATTTTAGTTTATATAAAAGTTTTGAACTATTTATATTTCCGAAAGTGTTTTAAAGCTGTTTTTAACTGTTTTAACTGCTTTTAAATGCTTCATGTGATACATAGAGATGTATAATGCTTAGACTAATATGCTAGATGATGTAACATGCCTACCTTGATGTTTATTCATGTTGATATATGTGATATATGCTTAGTTTATCATGCGATGATAGATTTAGGTGAACTTAAATGAACATAAGGCGTTTGTTAGACAACCTAGTATAGTGAAATTGTTTCATAACCTTAATAACAATATTATGAATACAATCATGAGATTCTTGTGTTTATGAAACACGTAATTGAATATGAATTTTCGATATGAGAGAAAAGATGATTCTGTCAACAACAGATTTATATCTGTAAGAAAGGGTTATTAAGTGACGCCTCTTGACAATGCTCCACCCGATCTGGGAATCATCTGATTATTGATTATTGATTTGAAATATTTAATTTAAAAGGAAGAATCTCTTTATAATATGATTATGATTGTAACGTAATATAATCCCTCTAAAATTAAATAATATCAAGTAGTAATTGGCCAATGACACAACGGGCTTGTGTCGGTCATAGCCTTCCAACATGATAGAAAAGTAGTTCTTATTTTTGAATCATTGTCGGTTCGTGCTACAGCCGAGGGCTTTGATTTCGAAATAAAAAATACTTGTCTATTACATAGAGATGTGTACATTGAATAAGAATCTAAAGGTCGGTACGTGCTACAGCCGTGGGCCTTTGGGGACTGATTCAACTATACGGAATGTTGGGTTAGACTTGACTTAGAATATTGAGTTTGTCGTGCCACAGCCGAGACTCAATTATTCAAGAGGCTAAAGTTTGATTAGGGAATAACATAAGATGTAATTGACAAGAGTTGTCTGCCTATTGAACAATACATGGCGGTTCGTGCTACAGCCGGGGTTGTGTAATGGAATGTAGGATCCCTATTCCCACTAGCATTATGAATGCTTAATTTTTCACGTAGGGGGTTGAATAAATTAGATAAACTAGTGGGAGCCACTTATGAATAAAGACCCGATTCATATAGTGTTTTAAAATGAAATCGAATATTTGCTAAGTGTTGTTATGTGTTTATCATTTACAGATTTATAATATACATTATGTCTTCTGCACTATCACTCAGGAGCATACTGGATGCTCACAAATTGACTGGTCCTAATTATGCTGATTGGCTTCGAAACTTGAGAATTGTTCTCAGGATTGAGAAGCTGGAATACGTGATTGACTCACCTAAGCCTACTGAACCTGCTAGTGATGCACATAATGATGAACATGTTGTGTATCATAAGTGGATAGATGATACAAATGTTGCTCAATGCATCATGCTAGCTTCCATGAACATTGAGCTACAGAAGCAACATAAGCATATGGATGCTCACACTATCCTAATGCATCTACAAGAGTTGTATGATGTGGCGGGGAGGACAGCTCGATATGAGATATCGAAGGAGTTGTTCGGTTGTAGGATGTCTGAGGGATCATCTGTGAATGACCATGTACTTAAGATGATCAATTTGATTGAACGTCTTGGACAACTTGGTTTTGCCATGGATGGGGAGCTGAGCCAAGACTTGGTCTTGCAATCGCTTCCGAGTTCGTTCTCGCAGTTTGTTGTGAACTTTCACATGAATAAGTTGGATGTCAGCCTGCCTGAACTCCACAACATGTTGAAGACTGCGGAATCGAATTTTCCCCCTAAGAAGAGTTATGTTCTTCTAATTGGTGAAGGTTCCAATCCTAAGAAAAGGAAGAGGAACTCTTCCAAGAAGAAGAAAGTAGGTGAAGAAAAGCCGGTTCCACCAAAAGCTGAAGACCCCAAGAGCAAAGTTGTTTGCTTTCACTGTAACAAGGCGGGGCACTGGAAGAGGAACTGCAAGGTTTACCTTGCAGAATTGAAGAAGAAGAAGAAGGGTAGTGAGACTACCGATTCTGATTCAGGTATGTTCATGATAGAAGTGAATATGTCATTAAATCAAATTTCTACTTGGGTATTAGATACCGCCTGTGGTTCTCATATCTGCAATTTATTGCAGGGACCAAGGAGAAGTAGGACTCTTGAGGAAGAGGAGGTGATTCTACTGATGGGAAATGGAGCAAGAGTTGCTGTTGAAGATGTAGAATCATTTCATTTACATATGCCTATGGGCAAGACTATTGTTTTAAATAATTGTTATTTTGTTCCCTCGATTGTGAGGAATATTATTCCCATGTTAGACTTGGCTGGATTTTCATTTATTATTGAGAATAATGAATGTTCTAGAGATAATATTCTTTATGGACGTGGTACTTTAAATAATGGTATGTATAAATGTGACATAATTTACTTCAGATTGAACAAACTAATAAAAGAAAAGGGATGATGAAAATCTCACTTCATTGTGGCACTGCAGTCTCCATTTAGTCGATATGGAGAGAGGACTGCAAGTTTGCTAGGAATGGTACACACAGATGTATGTGGACTAATGTCTAAGCAAGCCATGGGTGGATTTTCATACTTCATTACTTTCATAGATGATAGATCTAGATTCGGATATGTGTTTGATGAAACACAAGTCTGAAGCCTTTGAAAAGTTCAAAGAGTATAAGTATGAAGTGGAGAAACAAACCAAACATAGTATTATAATTCTTCGATTAGATCGAGGTGGTGAATACTTTAATGGAGTGTTTCTAGATTATCTCAAAGTAAATGGTATAGTCTGCCAGTGGACTCCTCCAGATTGGTATCTGAAAGGAGAAATCGAACTTTGTTAGACATAGTTCGGTCCATGATGAGCTATGCAAATTTTCCAGTATTCCTATGGGGTTATGCATTGGAAACCTCAGCATATTTACTGAATAAGGTGCCTTCCAAATCTGTTCCTCAAACTCCGTATGAGATATGGAAAGAAAGGAAACCGAGTCTTAAACACGTTAAGATTTGGGGATGTCCAGCTTATGTCAAGTAAGTTGACCCAGATAAGCTGGAATATCGATCCGTAAAATGTAGTTTTGTGGGATATCCTAAAGAGACTTTAGGGTATTAATTTTACACCGATCATCGGGTGTTTGTCTCCAGACATGCTACCTTCTTGAAAAAGGAGTTTATCCTTGAAGGAAACAGTGGGAGCAAAATTGAACTTGATGAAGTTCAAGAAGCACAAACTACTACAGATCGAGTGGAAACACCTGTTCTGACTGAACAACCTTTTGTGGAACAGCCCATTCATAGATCAGGGAGAGTGTCTCGCCAACCTGAGAGGTAATATGGCCTTGTCATTGAGAATGACAATGAGTTATCGGTCATTGATGATGACGACCCTGTAACCTATAATGAGGCTATGAGTAGTGTTGACTCAGAGAAATGGCATAGTGCCATGAAATCCGGAATGAAATCTATGTATACGGGATACAAAAGAATGATTAGAGCATATGGGCCAGGTGGAGACCTTTAAGGCCAGGCTTGTGGCAAAAGAATTCAAACAAAGGCAATGGATTGACTTTGATGAAACCTTTTACCTGTAGCCCTGTTATAATCAGTTCGGATTTTGCTTGCGATTGCTGCTTACTACGACTATGAGATCTGGCAAATAGCCAGATGGTTTTCTTTCCAAGAGAAATGAAAACCTAGTGTGTAAGCTGCTGCGAACCATATGTGGTTTAAAGCAAGCTTCTCGAAAGATGGAACATTCGTTTTGATGAGACAATCAAAGAGTTTGATTTTATCAAAAACGTAGATGAACCATGCGTTTACAAAAGGGTTAGTGGGAGCGCGGTAACATTTCTTGTATTGTATTGAAATAGAGTTGACACACATAACAACATAGCAGACCCACTCACAAAGCTACTTTCTGAAAGTCACTTTGATTGTCATAAAGACTAGATGGGTATTAGATACCAGAGTGATTGGCTTTAGTACAAGTGGGAGATTGAAAGGAATATGTCCTAAGTCCAATCATGTATGAGGATTTAGGAATAACTTTTATGTAATCTGTTTTGATTTCATTGATATTAATAAAAAAAACTTGTTTTGTTTTTATTACGGGCTCTATCTATTTAAGTGTTTAAATAAGATATACCATAGTTTAGAGTAAAGCTTTTTATGGATTATGATGAGATCATAATAGTGAGACCTAAAAGATGATAACTCTAAACTTAAATAGTTCCTGGTCGTAGGATTACTAACTGGTAATTAATAAACCGCAAAGATCGGTACATACTATGCTTGCTTCATTATGAAGGATGTCTGTTCTCATAGACATTTGTGTGGTGACACTATAGCTAGTATGTAGGTGCTTATTATAGAATAAGTTCACTGAACATGACTCGCCCAGCTGAACAACTGATGGAGTTCACTCATGTGTCAGCAGTTGTTCACATAGTGATAGTTGTACAAGTATCCTTAGACTTGAGGTCATCATAGTCATCTTGTGTACACTGAACTATGCTTTGGTTTAGTTCTTAGTCTCCAGGGAAAATTATTAGGGCTCCACTGGGTATAGGAATTTGTACACGAAGATAGTGTATGATCAATAAAGGATCTACCCCTTCCAGTGAAGGAAGCGAATGTTCAAGGCTGATCCACTTATGCTAGTTTAGGAATCTCTGGCCAGAGTGAATGAAATTAGAAAGGAGTTTCTAATTTGCATAGAACTACGCATAGTAAATGGTAAGCAAGTGATTGAATTAGATAGGCTTGACACGAGATCCATGCTTTGTATTTAATCGGGATATTGTAGGGTAGAAGGAGTTTATTGTATGGTAACTATTCACTGAATAGGTTCTTGGTATTCTAAGCAGTGAATTCATATTATCCGGATAGTCGCGATATGCTGAGAAGTATCCCTCACGATGTAGAATAAATGTGATTAATTAATCATATTTAATAAATTAAAGAATTTATATAAATAATGATAAAATAGTTTTATTATTATTTATTTCTACTACCGGCTTAATATTGAACCTACAGGGTCACACCATAAAAAGAGAATGATTTAATGGTGGAGGAATTAATTAATAATGGCTAATAATTATTTATTTGTGAAATAAATAATTAATTGGCAAATTTAATAATTGATTAAATGAGATTTAATTGATTATAAATTAATTAAGAAAAGTTCTTAATATTATTAATTAAAGGATTTAATTTTTGGAAATTAAATCAAGAGAGAAAATTATTTCTAAAGTGTTTAGAAAAAGGATTAATAATTAAAAGGTGTTTTAATTATTAATGAGAATAATAAATGGGATAACAATAATAATATTTATGGGAAAATTTCAGCTGAAAATTTTGCCTATAAATATACTATTATAGACCCTATTTTTATAAGAACCCCAAAAACCCAAAAAGTTTGGAAAACCCAATTCTCTCCACCTCCTTCCTCCTCCTTAACATCGTTTTCTTGGTGGATACCAGTGGAGTGCTTCACACTTGAGGAGCAACTGCTAAGGATCTCTGATCGTTGTCTCCGAATTATTTTAAAGGTTAGATTCGATCCCTATGTTTTTACCACGATTTATATGCTTTTATTTGGATTTTATATGTGCAAAAGTGTTTTGCCATGCCCCGCTGTGATTAAAATCCAACAATATTTACATCCATACGGCTGGATCGATGAAAAGTATTTTTAAAATAATCGAAACACAAATTCAGAACTAAACACTAGTTAGTCGTACAAGTGAAACTCACTTTCAATTTAATGTAGTCGCGACACAAACCCAAATCTCAAAATCCCACCCTTAAACCTACCCACTCGCTACTACCGCCTTAACACTCTACCACGACCATCACCCCCTTTGTCCATCGATATCCCATCGATTCCCTCCAATATCCTCATATTTTCTCTGAATTTTGTTTTTTGATTACCTCTCTCTTTCCCACATATCATGGTGGCGGACGGAGGTAGACCGGAGATGATGGTGGAGATAGAACGAAGATGGTGAGGTTGATCGGAGTTTAATATAATGGAAGATGAAGATGGTGATTAAAGATGGAGTATGAGTCTCTGTTGGTATGATATACTGTTGTGTGTATGTATATCAAGCGTGTGTATATTTTTTGTATATGTAATTGGGCCTGATGTAATGAGTTGGGCCGTGTAATTTAAATGGATTGGACTAGTTTCTAGTTTCTATTATAAGGCTGTTTCTATTTGAACAGCCCCTATATATATAGACACATGATCAAATAGAAACTAATATTAAAATAAAAACTAAAAATTAATCTAAGCCATTAGATGAGATCAATCTAATCTAATGGTCCCCCTAAAAGCACCACACCCAACAAATCTGCACCCTCACATACACAATCTTAGCTTTTACCCTTCGTTTTTAATTTGATTTTTCCCGTCAAACGGTAACATTTTTTTAAATCCGGCTTCATTGTATTTTTCTCCATCTCTCAACGATCGATTTGCATATTATATATGATATATTTCGAAGTAATTTTAAAAACAAATTATTTGGGTTCTAGTTTATACTCTAAAATTAGTTTCTATTAGAGTTGCCATTATATATATAATAGACGGGGTCCACTCACGTGCTATTATATATATTCCTCTGAACTCATAACACCTTTCCATTAACTAATTATTGTTTTAGTATCTAAAAGTGTATGGCATAACACTTTAATTGCATGTCAACCCTGTGGCACAGTATGTTGATTGGATGTTAACCCGTGTATAATTACTGTCTTTCTATCATGAACTAAAAACACAACAAGATCTATCATTTTAGAGTGTCGTAAAGAGCCATTATTTTGGTCTTTTATATTTTTTTGTGCTATTTAGGTCATTTTCTTATAAAAGAACTGATATTGAGAAATCTAATCTGAAGTATAAAAAGAAAATTTTTGAAAGCCTAATGACTACAAGTTCTCACATTATTCACATAGTGAAATTTTGTCATAAATACCCACAATCTACATTTTCATGGCAACACACGAAGACATACACACAATGAGTTTGCTAAGTACACTTCATCACAATAAATTTAACAACATTGTACTGACATTTTAACACGAGAACGTTGAAGTTAGACCGAGACATTGTCAATTCCATATACAACAAGGTTCAATCACCTTACACTTACAACCATATATCAATTCTACACAAATTACAATGAGCATCATATCTTTAACTCATAAATCATGTACAATCATTCAATCACCTGGATTATCAAAGTCTACGAAAAAATTATAAATATGACACGACATACCATTACTCAACAATCTAAACGATCATTGAGTATAAACTGCTTCCGGTGGTATTTTTCGCACGATTTAACTAAATTATTAAGGGTCATGCACTTTATTTCTAACAAAATATATATAAGCCGAAACTTCAAAAATTACAGAAACTGTATTTTGAAATATTACTAGAAAATAACCCGTGTTTCGCGCGAATTTTTATACTTGTATAAAGAAGTAGAACAACATTTTTAAAGATCCAAGTTTCAATGGCCGTAGATATCAAATATTAGAAATCAACTAGTTATCTTGTCCGCGCTACGCGCGCTCCATATTTCTTCAATTTTGAATTTTTTTTCTCGAAATTTGTAATTTTTATAACATAAACGGTTATCTTCTAGTTTTATTTAATTTATTTATTACAGTTATTTAGGTTCCGTTTATTTTGAAATATAAAATTGATATTATAGTTTAACTTTAAATCTCAATATTTTATTTTAGTTTTCTTTCTCTCACATTTAACCAATTAAAAGTCTCTTAACTCATATTTTAACATTTCTCTTTTACGTTTTTAGTAATCAATATTTTAATAATTTTTACAACAAAACTGAGTATATATATTTTTTTAATTAAAATACTTTTTTGCAAAATACAGTAAATATTTTTTTTGTCCGCTAACACAAAAAATTCGTCCATAACTTATATAATTTTAACTACATAATGAAAAATGCCAAAGTCTTACTTAAAAAAATGCTAAAGTCTTAACTTTTAAAGTTGTAAAAATTTACGTATTATATTCAAAAATGATGTAATATATTATAATTATAAAATTAGTAATCACCATTTTTTCTCCGCTAACACAACATTCCGTCCACAACTCAATAAACAAATAATTAAATTCAAATAATTATGTTTTTAAATTTATTCTAATAATTCTGTAAAATTCAAATATTTTCATCATATCTCATTTGATTTATTACGTAATTAAATTAAATTATTTTTAAATTGTTTAGTCATATAATACAATTTTATTTATGGATTCATAAAAAAGATATAGGTCAAAAGTAGTTGAATTTATTATTTCTGTCTAATGTACAAAAGGGGTTGCATGCAGATATATGACCATCTCGATTCCTACTCAAATCCCCGGGGTAGAAGGTCTATCAATCCTCATACCAAGCTCAATCCTCAGATAATCTACACTAAGGTACTAATTCCTCAATCCTCTATTACTGTTTCTTTAATTTGAAGTTCGGTTGTATGCTTCAATTTCTCCCAATCGGTTGTTATAGTAGTTTATCTAACTTATCTGGTCTGATCTGTATGATCATTGAGAATGTAATTCAAGTTGTATTGATCTTAATTGATGCATGTAAAGACTTAATCCAATCGGGTTATGAATAGTAGTATCCGCATAATTTAAGAAGCAGAGCAAATTGATGTTTTATTTTATGAATAGTAAGCATGTAGGTATGTTCTATTTGATATATGCATTCATAATTGTAGTTTTTCCTTTTGTTTAAAATCATGGTAAGGAATTTGATATGGGGCACTCTTCCTCAATTGTACATTATCTGTTATACTCGGTGCCCAATTTATCATTTTTTTAGTAGTCTCCGCACAATGTGAGAAGCAGAGAAAATTGATGTTTAATTTTAGCAGTAGTAAATATCAAGGTAGCTATTTTTCCTAATATAAGTATTTATTTCTCGGTCTATATATTCAAAGTGGAGAAATATGTATAATAATAAAAAAGTATCAATTGAAAAGGATGTCAAAATAATAGTGTAGAGTATCATATGTAAAATTTTATAAAAAAACCGGATCACAATAATTGCTTAAATTTATTTCTCAATAATTTAGAAATTTAAATCAAATCAAAATAATATTTTTAGTGACAGTTTCTATTATGTAATTAAAAAGGTATATTAGAGAGGGGTCAATTTAAGTTTCTCTCTAACATGCTCTTCTCTTTCTCAAATATAGCCCCCGCCTGGGTTTTCACTGATTTTCTGCGGTGAAAAACCCCCATCTCTTCATTTTCTTTCATTTTTCTTAGTCTTGTTATTAGCTCTTGATCTCTATCATTTTTTGAAAAATAATTCTTAGATAAAAATCATGAGTATCCGGATTTTCTAACTTGTCCAATCAAGCATGTGCTTCTTCGTTTTCGAGGGGTCCGGATTTTCTTAAGCAAAAAGAGTAATATACTCTTTCACTTTAATCTAACATGCTTTTCCAATTTTTAAATTTCACTATCACTGCAAAATAATTGGTAAACATTTTATATGTATTTTAAAATTTTAAATAAATATTAATTATAATATTTCAAAGAAAGTTTTTTCAAAAGCTATTTTTCTATTTTTATCGAACAATTTTTATTTCCACATAGCATAACTTTTAAGTGCTAAAAAATAAGTGATATAATTACAATTTATAGTGATGATGTCATGTTTTATTCGCAACTATTAATTGAGAAAAGGTTGATTTGTGGAAGAGACAAACACATATTTTCCTTTTTAATAAAGAGTATCACAAGAATGAAATTGTAACTTTAATCACATTGAGCTAAAATAACATTTGCATTCAACACAAATCAAGGAGAATCTAAGTAATTCAAAAAAATAAGCAGCATTTTCTCGTACATTAACCTAATTTATTCATACAAAAATTTTCAGTTGGCCTCATCCATACCCACTAACATATATCTTATTATGTTAACTCCAAATCAAGTATCTGAAATAAGGTGCCAGTTATGAATACATTCTCCTCACCAACTTCACTCATGATTATGATTCCGTGGTATAAGAAATGACAAATAAACTATATCTATAACACGTGATAAAATAAAAAGCTGAATAGAAAAAAGTAATGTATACCATCAACTTCCTAGGATGTTAAAATGTTAACATTAAACATGCCAACTTTGTTAACCATGATAGAACATAATATGAACATCTTCTGGTGCAGACCATCTCAGCTGGAAATCTAACGCTAGAGCTTGTCATGTTCTGTGGCATGAAGATATAAAATAAGGCTTGAAAAAATAGAATGTGGAAACAAATTCTCTTACTATGAATGACCTCATTTAGCTTCTTTCCTCGAGAAGCCATTTCCGGAGACAGCTTGCTCATTGGCTTGTAGCAAAAAGCTACTGATAAAGAAAGATAGAAGCGTTAAATTGTTAATGGAAATTATAATTGTCATCCTCCATATGTCACTGCACATGGGACACATTTCATTCTTACAAAACTAATAACACCAGCGAAAGTACAAAGTATTACTACCCAACTTAGCATATCCTCAAAGTCACAACATGTTACCAGCTTATGTTCAAAAGTAGAGTCGATATGATTGCTTTCGTAATCAACCTTATACTTTGTCAAAATATCATGTATATCCATCATGTAGTGCTCTTTTTGCAGCCTGAAGCTAAAAGAGAACCTGAATTTATAGAAAGTTGTATGGAGGAGATTGTCTTAATGGAATTGTCACTAAAGTCATTAACTATAATCTAAAAGAAGTCAAAAAGAAGTCTACAATAAGACCCCTAGAGATATTTAGAAAAAAAATACTTATAAATAGTGTTGATGTTCCGCAAGAAGCATAAATGATGCAATCACCAGAAACACAAAAACCTGCATATTTTAAAACCTAAAAAAGGAATATAGAGCAAGTAATAAAATATTTAGAAACATAAGAAAATAAAATAAGCAAACTAAACCTAATATTAACCAAAAAACAATAATGCTTCTAGGAGAATATGGATAATTACCAAGTAAAATAATAATGCTTCCAGGAACCAAAGAAAATCTAAAAAATCAAATCTTGCATGATAATAACATGAAGAAGATGTCATGCAAGCTACTATGTTCCTTGTCAAGTTTTTTTCCCTCAATCACAACTTTGTTTTTAAACAAATTGTTTTATCTAATTAAGCATCAAATAAAAAATTCTACATAGATTTGATTAGTTAAATTTCTTACCTACACGATTACAGGAAAGTGAAGGGACTGAAAATCTTATCAAGACTGAGAACACAAATTTTACGCTTTACACCTAAATGCATACAATGTCATAATGGTTTAATTAAGATTTGTAAAAAGTGAATTCTACTTCCTAATATTTATAAAAACATCTAAGGTACCTGGTTTCTCAATTTGTATATGTTTCGCGGTTGATGAGATTGGCCTGAAAGGAGTTGCAAAATCAACTATTATCATTAGATAATTGATCATTATGAAAATTGCATATCTAAACTATTAGGTGGACTTAGTCACCGCACATGTGACATGTGGATGGTCTAGAACCAACAATACAACTTAGTTCTTGTTATTATAGTTAAGATATATATTTACTACTTAGTTTTTTTGGTAGAAAAAAATTGAGTTTGTGTAGGCACATCCCAAAGTTTGTAGCTGACTCTGCCCTGGCATGTAGTATAAACTCCGAAATTAAAACAACCCAAATGTAAAACACTACCTATAATTAGAAATTAAGTATAGATAAAATCAAACTAACAATAAAACTATCTTATGGATAAAAAATTTACCAAATTGAAAAGTGGAGAATTTTAGGTACTTTAAACTATTTGATGTCAATATATACTCTTATAATTATAGTACATAAGATAGAATAAACATTATTGATAGTTTTGATAGCCCAAGCTGAAGGACTTTCTGTAATGTAAAATGATGGTACCTAAACTCTGATTTCTAGTTAATATAATACATTTATTTTTTCGTTAGAAATGTCATATTTTATTATTCATTAAAATAAATATAAGGCATCACCTTTATTGACCCGTGGGACCTCTGGAAACCTGTCATAAAAATAAATATTTGGATACATAAGTCTATGATGCAAAATAGTATCAAAAAAGAAAGTGAATTAGAACACTAATAAACGGAAACCAAGAATGTAAAATTTACCTGTTTAGTATGCATATGGACAACAATTGGAGACTGAAATTAAATTATAATTCAAAGGTAGAAAAGTGAAGAGATCGAGGTGAGAACTTTAAAAGACAGAGCCTGGTTTAAATAAAAATTGTGTTGGGAGAATAGAACATTATTACCAGCCAAAATTATCTGTATGCAACACAATTTCAATAGAGATACCTTTACATGTCTTGATTTTTGACCCCGGTTGAGTGTTGTAAAACTGAGAGAATATCCTACTATTTCTTTCAACTCGTAAGTCATCATTATGCAAAAATAATCAAAACAGAAATCAAGATAAAAAGAATATAATATCAAAAAGGAATAGAGAGTAAATCAGTTACAATCATTATAAGCAATTTACTTATCAGTCAATTTTAATCATTCAGTAAATCACAACTATTTTAGTGTAGTCCTTATCCAATTATCCAACCAATAAGAAAATAAGGAACCAAGATAGAAGCTCAATCTTAGAAGCTCGTACATTTAGAAATGAGAAGAAAGGAGTAAAGAGACAATAGTTTAAGTACTTTTGTCGAATGAGAAAGGAATAATAATATTCTGATTATTTAGATTAATCCATTCCAACTTCATCAACAATCCTCTTATTTATCTTTCAATCAACTGTTATATATGTATGAGTTGTTAATCCGTTATTACAGAACCTATACCATTTTATGACTAACATTTGCTAATAAAAAGGAGGTTTAATTAAAGAAGACATATAAATATGCTGAGAAAAATGGTTTGCACTGCAATTGACATCTACTGAGAATTAGAATTAAGTTTCTCAACAACATAATTACGTGTCACAAACTAAAATTATCAATACTTGATTATTTTGACTCTTTGAATCCATAGATACCCCGACCTGTTCCTATCAATAATTTCAGTGTATAAGATTTAGGATCTCTTGCAAATATTAGATGAAAAATTTAAAGTACAAAAAATCAACCAACTCGATAATTTTAATAGCAAAAATCTGTTTTGTTCACAATTTTTTTGCATCAAACACTTCACTGAGTATACTGAGTATGCAGACATAAACAAAAAATCGAAAACAATATAATACATTCATCAACTACTTCTGCCGCCTTCCCTTTATCCCCTCATGGGCAGCATCACAGTTCTCCTCAGTGACTCAAAAGAAAAGTTTCACATAATCACGGAGATCTTAAACTCAACATTCAAACAAAAATTCATACACACACATACAAACATACAAACTTAAATTCATATAGGATAAAAAAACATTATTTAAAAATCAAAATACTATAATAAATCAAAAAGAAAAGGTGTAGAAAGTATCATATGTATATATATACACACAAACCTGAAAACAATTGGTGTAAGATCCATTATCCCTTCATCCTGCACAAAATTTTAAAATTAAGCATACATACATCAATATATATATATATATATTAAAGTAGACGATGAAAATTGAGAGAGAATAAAAATGAAGAAGGAAAAGGAAAAAGAAGAAGAAAGAATTAATTGATTGTGTGTATCGCCATTCTTGAGAGATTGAATGATTTACAATTTTGAATTTTGAAAATTGATCTGGAATGATGATAAGATACAGTTGCTAATTTGTTATAATCATGGAGCAGTTTAGGTGTAAGTTAATGGGTTGAGATGAATAGAGATAGGTATCCTAACTTTTTAAAATTATACACTTTGAATTCAGTATAAAGAACTACATTATTATCATTAATATTTATAATAATAATCAATAAAATTGAAATTTCTAATAAAAAATAAAGTATTATAAAATTCAACAAATTTTAAATGAATACCCTTGAAAAAATTAGTGTATTGAAAATAATTCGTTTCATTTGTTATTTTTAATGTGATTTTGTAAAGTGGCTCTAAATTGGATTTTCATTCTTTAAAATGTTTTTAGCAGACATATAAGTGGGACGCAATATTTTTATATTAAATAATATTTTTATTCTTAATTTCATTATTAAATTATATAACTTTATGTTAAAAATATATAATCAATTTTCTATAATTGTTTGTGTGAACAGACGTAAGCCGAACTTGGAGTCTCTTGGCCAGCCATTGATTTGAGCGCAAAAAGAATTTTTTTTGCAAAGAAGCTATTAAATTTGAACTATAAAACTAAAACCTCATAGACACTAATTAATTTGTAGAGATCAATCATGCACACTTTTTTTTAAGAAACTAACTATAAATTATAAATAATACATAATTATCAAACAAAATTGGAAAAACATAAAAATATAGCAAATTTGTTAAAATGAATGTAGTATTTACATAATAAATTATAAATATTTCTAAAATGATGAGTAAATTTTACACAAATTATAAACAAAGTTTAGATATCAAATCAGATCATCATATTTACCAATTCATGTTTGCTATGATGAATAAGGTAAGAATCAAGATGCAAGATGACAACTCTATACTTTTTACATATGCAAATCAACATTGAAAATTAAAATTTTATGATATAAATATACAGATTAGCAGATAAATACATCCTCATATGATTTAAACATGATCAAAGTTGTAATCCCTTGGATAAAAATTAAGAAGAAAATTGTATCAGACATTATCACAGGATATTATATAATTATCTAAAAGCAAAATTTGAATTTTCTAAAGTATCTGATAACGTGTAAAGTGTAATAACCCCAAAATTTTGAACTTTTTGTAACCCTTATGAATAGTGTTTTAGTTGAATGAGAAAACTTTTCATGCCACACTATGTAGGGGTTCTGTTATGGATATTCTGAGATTTTATTAGTACTCTATATGGTATATAAGTGTATGTAAAGATCGTCAGAATCCAATTCCAAACACTTTGATTTTTCCCGGAAATCCGCTAGATACGGAAAGAATTAAGTATAAGGTAACAGGATAAAAAGGATTTAAATTAAAGGATTATAAGAGAGGATCATAAAAGGATTATAATGTATTGAGAAAGGTTAAGGGAACCTAAGTAATAAGATCCCGGGTATGATCCCTCAAACGATAAACGAAAACGAAAGTTAAGCGAACCGTATAACAGATCAGCGGTCATTAGGCAAACAATTAGGAAGTTAATCAAAGAGATTAGAGGGGATGATGTCATCCAACCAATGAGAAGAGGACAAAGAGGGGAGGATGACATCACATGATGACATAAGCATGACATAGGGAGGAAGGAGATGTGGTTGGTTTATAACCACACAAAGTCAAGGTTAGAAAGGTAATTACCAAAAACAAATCAAAAACAACCAACCAAAGAATCAAATCAAAGCAAAAACACAAAAAAATCTCTCTTTCTCCAAGCTTGCTCTCGGCTTTTCTTCTTTTTCAAAGAAGAAATTTCCAAAAATCAAGTTCCAAGCATTGTTAAATCACAAGGTAATTATCTAAGGTTCCTTGTACATAGATATGGATATGCTATAAGTTTAAGCTCCTAATTCCTTCACAATCTCTTCCAATAAATCAAGGAAGAAGATGGTGAATAGTAACCTTCAAGAAATAACTTTAGTTTTCTTGAATTTTTATGAAAGATTAAGGTTATACAAGCAAGGATCAAGGTTCTTTAGGCATTCAAAGCTCTTGTGTTGTGTTAAGAAGCTTCAAGGAAGGTATAATCTCTTAACCAAGCTTTGTTATTGAATGTTAAGAGCATAATATGAGTATTCTAGTTCATGAGAGGCTTGATGGTTGTGTATGTAGAGATTAGTTGGTTTTGGGATGTTTTTGGAGTTGTAAATCTTGGTTGTTGATTAATGAACTTAAGTGTAGTTTAAATTCATGATAAAGAATAGTATAAATTGTTAATGTTGAGTTTTTGGGGCTGTTATGATAAAGTATGGATGGAGTTTTGATTGAGTTGTGATTGTAGGTTGATTGTGAGATGATTTGGAGTAGTTTAAAATTGGGTAATCGCCTAAACATAGCCGTCATAATGCCCGATTTACCGTAGACTGTTTTTGTTCTTAACATCAGAACCCTTGAACTCACTGCTAGGTTTTGACCATTGCCATGTTTAGATAGTTCATGTTACGAGCTTCGTTTTGATATGTGGTTCGTTTGATTCCGATGAACGGTTTAGGAGAAACGGCCGTTTTAAGTAACGACGTTTCGTGAACAAACCCTTACCCCTCGCCTTACTTTGAAACATAGGTTAAAGACCTTAAAGGACTAATTGAAGTATGAAACATTTATGTAAGGTGTAATAGGCAGTTGGTAAGACACCCGCGAAGGAATCGCCTTAAAACTCGTAATGGTTAAATTATTAAAAATGGTGGAGCCGAGGGTACTCGAGTGACTTAAGAGAATCAGTAAGCGCAAAGCGAGCGTTAGAGTCTAAGTTGGTTAATGTATAGATTTACAAGTGACTTTGGTTTAATTCCAACTTACTTGTTGTTTATAGGTTACCAGACTCGTCCCGAGCCATTCGTAACCCCCAGTCGCTCAGGCAAGTTTTCTACCCGTTATACTGTTGTTGTGATGTATATGTGTATATGCATGATCTTGCGATAAATGCATATTTGTTATTAGCAAATTCTTGCCATATATTGTAGCATGTTATATGGTATATATGCATGCCTGTTTCATATTCTTGGATTATATATCTGTTGGTTCAAATGCTTATTCGTTGCATAATACCTATGCTAGAGATAAGCGGTATTTGCGTATACCCTTAGTATAGGGGATCAAAAGGTGAACTTTTTCTAAAACCGGGAGGCGAGGCTCCCGAGTATAATATATATTTATATATATATATATATTGATATAGTTTTTAAAACTATTAATCGAATAAGGTTTATTCGATAACTTTATTTTATTTAATGAATATTATTTCGAATATTCATTCGAGGGCTTATGACTTCTTTATTTTATTAAATGAATATTATTTTGATTATTCATTCGAGGACTTATGACTCCTTTTATTTTATTATTTGAATATTATTTGAATATTCATTCGAGGGCTTATGACTCTTTTATATTATTTATTGAATATTATTTGAATATTCATTCGAGGGCTTATGACTCAGTTTATATTATTTAATGAATATTATTGGAATATTCATTTGAGGATCTATGACTCCGATTATTTGCTGAGATATGTTCTTTATTTTATTAAAGAATAAGGTGTCGATAATCAAACTTATCTTTGATTATTCAAATAAAGATAGTACTTTCGTATAAGTATATATTTGGTTATTTAATACTCATTTCAAGTATAAGTTTTAAAACTTCTACTTCAATTATTTTATAAAGATTATTCTTTATGGGAATATTATTTAAATAATAATATTCAGATATTTTCTAATATATTGGGACTGATTTATTTCATTAAATCAGCATTACTCCAAACACTTTTTAAAGTATTTTCGAGTCTTCAAAATGATTTTTTAAAAGTTAGAGCGGATCCCAAAACTCATTTTTATATTTAAGATCTTCCTTTTAAAGGAGATTTAAATACTCGTTCAAAACTTGAGGGATCCGGCTCAGTGGTGTATTTTACATTCGCAACGAGGTTGCTGTTTTGAGAAAATATCTTGATTACTTGCCCATCGTTCGGGAAGTAAGTTCATCTATTTGAGTCGGCATAAGCAACATGGGCTCAGTGGGCGTCCATGAAAGTGTAAGTGGCTCAGTGGGAGTCCATCAAATGCGTAAGTGGCTGAGTGGCAGTCCAGCATAAGGTCCTATTGCGGCCAGGGTGATGACCAGTGGGGAATTCGTCCATCTACTAGTAGAAAAGGTTATTTATTGGTATCTTTGCCTGATCAGCAAGATATCAGGTTTATGCCAAGGTTTTCTCCTTTCCAAATTCATTGGATATTGCAACTCTGTTTATAATTTTCATAACAGAGGTTTTTAAGGAGTGTATGAAATGTATATATATAGGTGTATATATATATCGGGATTTAATGAAGTATCTCGTAACTTCATTATTTATAATGATATTCAAAGATTGAATCTATTCAAATCTTGTCTTGTAGTCTCATCTATGTGATGAACTTTTGAACTGATTATAACCTGAACGGTGGTAGTTCAAGTAATATTTGGAAAAGATATAAGTATATTGGGGTATCTTGTAACTTCATATTTTCAACTTATATCTAGTTAATGATTATCTTATGCATATCAAAAATTTTCAGAAAAACGTTGAGACAAGGGTAGATATATGAGATCACCTTGCAACGATATTTTTATACAGTTACAAACTGGAACTCTGTGTATATTATGCATGGAAGAGGACTTCCAAGATTTTGAAAAGTATATATGTATATATACTGAATATTTTGCGACTTCATCGCATTAAGATATCAAACTTGGTTCATTTCTTTTGACCAAGACTTTCATGAGTACTATGAGAAGGCTCATATATTGTTAATCATTATACATATTATTTTGGTGGGCTTGCTGCTCACCCTTACTTTCTTATTTCATCACACAACAACAGATAGAAAAGATGAACAGGACCAAGCTCCCGATTCGCAAGCGGTTAGAAAACGTTCCGCAGTCTTCTGGAAGCGTTGATGCCGCCGTAGCTGAGGTAGGAGCTACCAATAGGCTAGGTTTTCAACTATTGATGAACCAGACTTATGTATAATATGAATTGTAATAATGGCAAGGAATATGTAAATTTATTCAGAACCTTTTTAAGGTGTAACGGTTTATAATTGTGGAATATAAGGACTTGTGTTATTTTTGAGTGTTCATCTCTGAGACTATAACTTGTGGTGTGTGTGTTTATTGTGGGGTCACAGTACAGAGTAGTTGATTATTTATTAAGATTGGGTGTTATTAAGGGAAATGGAACTCGTGATAACCCGGATCCCCGACCCCGGATTTGGGGGTGTTACAGAAGTGGTATCAGAGCTAAGCGTTATAAACCTCAGAGATGATGTGACGTTAAGATAATAAGTTCATTAAGATAATAAGAACTCTTGCCAAGTTCATAGTCGGGCTACCTAACGTAGTACTGACAGTTAAAACCCTTATGGGAACCCTTATAAATATCATGATAGAAGCGTAGTTCGTTATCGTAGATGATAGCGGGACTCCGAACCTTGAGGTTGCGGAGCGACAGCGCGATGATGTTTTATTACTAATTGGAGATCGGATTGTGGATCTGATAGAGCGTCCTAACGCAGGACCAGATGATGTTCATATTGAGGATGTAGTGGTTGAGGATGTTGTCCTAGATGGGATTGTTGCTGAGGAGGATCTCGTGGAAGATCCTAACAAGAATGAATAAAGGACCATTGAGGAATTGATGACCATGGTTAAGGAAACTACCAGAGGTAGGATTGGCCGGTCACTACCGGAGGTTCGTTCAAGTTTGTAAAGATAGTAGCCCCTTTAACGCGGCTTACTCGTAAGACTGAGAAGTTTGAATTGACAGAGAAATACGAGAAAAGCTTTTAACAACTGAAGCAAAGGTTGGTGATGGCCCCTATGTTGGCATTGTCGGATGGAAAAAGGAGATTTTGTGATTTGTATTGACGCTTCGCATAAGGAATTAGGGTGCTTCTTATACAGCACAACAAGGTAATCGCGTACGCGTCAAGACAATTAAGGGAATTTAAAATTCGATATCCCCATCCATGAGCTTGGGCTCATGGCAATAGGTTTGCCCTAAAGATTTGAGGCACTACTTGTATGGAGAGAAGTGCGAGATTCACAAACCATAGGAGCTCTAGTACATTTTTACGTAGAAAGAGCTCAACATACGCCAGAGGAGGCGGTTAGAGCTAATCAAGAATTATGATTGGGAGATTCTTTATCATTCGGGGAAAGCCAATGTGGTGGCTGATGCCCTTAGTAAAAAGGAGAGACTCAAGATGATAATGTCTTTTGGAGAGTTTATAAGAGATTATGAGAAAATGGAAATAGAAGTGAAGGTAACCGGAGCTGGTACCGAAAAGATGTTTGAGATTGCAATACAGTCCGAATTATCGGAAGAGAACATATTTTGCCAGAAAAAGTGATGAATGAAGGCAGAGAGCTAACAATTAGATAAAATATTAATACCGAGAAAGATGATAAGGGAATAATGAGGTATTCCTACAGAATTTGGGTTCCAAATGTTCAAGAGCTTAAAGATGAGATCTTAGATGAAAGCTAGTTTGAGGAATAAGATTTAGGGCAAACCCTGAATGTGATAGTCAGGGAGGACGCCATCAAGATAGAAGGAACCCATAACATAATGAAGTGGAAAATGAGGATTTTAACGTATAAGATAACCCCAAGTATGGCAGAAGGATGAAACATTTCATACTAAGGAAACAGAAAGACGAGTAAGGAAGGGAGACCCGAGACGGTACTCCTATACGTCAATTCATGGACCTGTCTAAAAAGAACTTAGACTACTATCCCCAACCACCACCTTGAGGAAACAATGCGGTGAGAAATTCTTTCAGGGCCTTTAAGTCGCTAAGCCCTTAGAGTTCCAAGGAACAAGCTGAACCAGTCGAGGCAAGAACCTCGCTAAAGGAAATATAGGAATCATTTGAGATTCTAAATGATGGACGAATCACAAAAGACTGTTTTGTCACTTACCCTCCTAAGAGAGAGGCCACCCGCTGGTGAAAGACCAAGAAAGGCACGGAGCCAGAGGTTAGAATAAACTGATTAAAGTTCAGTCAATTGTTTTCGGGAAAGTAATTCCCAAGGTTATGGAGATAGTGTAAAAGCTTTAGAGTCAGAACAAAGGCGGACGAGTATGATGAAATATGAAGCTAAGTTGTAAAAGTTGTCAAGATTCGTTCTGATGACAAGAATCCCAGAACGATGTGATGCTTGAAGTCAATGATTAGTGGGTTCATGAATTAATGATAAGAGAAAGGAAAATAAAAAGAAACTGAAGTGGAAAGGAATATAAAGGCAATAGAGTTTGAGGAATGATAAGGGAGTTGGGTATGAGGAAACCCTAAAGACTCGTAGCAATAGAAATAGAAAAGTATGTAATCGTCAGGATGAGGGTGATTCACCATGAGTTAAAGTTGATGATTGAAGGAATAAGAGATACATATATTTTATCCCCTGTAAGTTGGGAGGATTCGAGGAAACCTTGAAATAGTTCGAAGGATAAATAATGAGACGCGGATAGACTGAGGAGACAAGTAAGAAATTAGGAAAATTGGATGAAGGAAGTGACCTTCAAGAATGTGAAGTGTAAGACCGGTGGCTTGATACCCAGAAAGGGAGACGCCAGGTATGAAAGATATCCCAACATTGAGGTGACTGTTGAGGTAAACAACAAAAGTAAATAAGGAATTATTAAGAAGAGGTTCACGTTGAACACGACCAATATCTTCCAGAACATCCTTGTTATCGTTATCAAATTAGGCAAGACAAGCGGATAACCGTTGTTATCTTTTGGAGGCCATATTGATTGACCTCATTTGGAATACAGATGTTATTGTAAAATTTGGCATATACTATCGAGGTAGGAATGATCGAATAAGACACCCTCATCAGGGATATATGACTTGATTTATCCATGGAAGGATGCATGTACTTTTTCTAAAGGTGGAATTAAGGATAGAACATCGGTAACTTAAAATGAATCCCAGGGGAATGCATAAAGGTTGGCATTTCACCCTTAATAGGGATAGTATGAGTTTGACAGTATGAATTGGAAAGGATTAAGGTAATAACAACCTTTAAAAATCAGTGGAGAAATTTTTCAGAAGTATATAGACAATGATTCTGGTATTAATAAATGGTATCTTGATATGCCCTGTATCTAGGGAATACAGGAGGAACGATTCGAGGATAACCTTAGAGGTTTTACAAGGAGAAAGGTAATATTCAAAATTCTCAAGAATAAAAATGCTGATAAAGGAAATATGACGTAATTATAATGATGCCAAGTGGGGCACGTGTTAAACCACGAGAAAGTAGGGATCGAACCCGTAAAGGGCGAAATTGTTCAGGGCAATTTGGACCTAAGATAAAAGATGTTCTAAGTATGATTGAGAGTCAGTCGTGACAGTGATTAACCTCTAAAGACTGAGGCAATAACTTATGGAAAAATGGTGATATTTTTTTTTACTCATCAGATACTAAAGAAAAGCATTTTCACATAAGCAGTGATTGAAATGAGGTAGAAAATTTATTTGGAGGTGGTTAAAATGACATTGACTGTAAGGAAATTTTACTATCAGGAAAGGCCAAAGAGGTGGCCGACACTTTAAGTGTAAGAGGACAATTACAGGCGCTCGTGCCAGAGGAATACAGTGATAATGGTTGAAGCCGTAAAGGTTGTATTATGGTTTGAAAGATTGACATTCCTTCTGATGACTGTGCAATACCCAACCGTAATAATAGTTGGTAAAGGTTTAATTCGTGTAATCGCCATGAGCGGGCTATCTATCTTAGAAGGTCCTATCTTGAAAATGATCCAGGACCATGTTTCAAAAAGGACTAAACAAACATTGGAGTTAAGTCTTCTATTGAAGGCATATGGTTAATAATGGTATTAACCTGCTATCGTTGTTTTTATTGAAACTCTTCTGCAATTTTATCTGCTTCATGTCATGAATGTACGTCAGGATCAGGAGTGCTCTTCATGAATCATGAATGGTGATTATGTTACCTCCTTAGAAGAATTAGATACGAGATGTATGGACTCCGTATGGTTAGATGTTAAGATTTCATGGAAAGTGAATGACGACAGTAGGTCAGTGGTGGACCATAGTAATGCAGCAATGATTCTGTGAGTAATGAGCCGATTAATTACAACCGTGAGAGTTGTATTGGAATGGATGTTGAGATTGAGTACCACTAATCGGGTCATGGTAGTGTATAAGTTATCATTGATAGACTAATTAAGTAGAGTATCTACCTATGGAATATTTATTCCCTCTTATGAAAAGAGAGTCTTATTACTATACGAGGAAGGTTGCAGTGCAAGCATAGAATTCTAGTAACGGTGATGTCTAGAATGAAAACCCAGATTCGATTTTCGATGTCGAGGGAGTTTCAAAGGTGATTGTGTATAAGCTCGAGCAAGAGCATGGGTCCATAGAATGATGGATGGAATAGTAAATATTTAAGCATGTAAAATGCGATGCTATAATACTTGATGTTGATATATATACACATATGTTTTGTTCTCCTATGACAAACCTCTATAATTCAGAGGTAGGTTCCAAGCCAGATTTTTTGTGGCAGTATATTTTTTTTTTCATATATACAATTCTCTTCAATTCATTCTTTTCTCTTCTTTTCATTTCATGTAAGCTGAGAAGAACAACCCTTCCAGAAGGGGAGGTATTGCCGAATGACTATCTATCTGTGTGATAGAAGCCTAGTAGGATACCATCTATTGTTTAATTGCTTGTCAAGTACTAAAGGCTGGCCACCTTCTGTACTAACTATGCGATATAACAAGTGTTCATGATCATAGTGATCTCTCAATAAATTCTTTTACTTCTATATGAAGGATTAAGCTTTCGAAGATAGAAGCAGCTAAAAAAGGAGTAGTCTAGTTGTGGTGGTATGCAGAATGGAAACACATTCGTGATACTAAGGTTGACGAGGTTATTAAAAGGTTATAGAACGCTAACGAGCAAAAGTATAACCAGTATAATATTAGGAACGAAAGGTAGTAGCGATTACGAACTGGAAAAGAATGGGTATTGAGAAGCAAAAGCTCTAATGCTAAAAGCTATAATGAGAGTCTGTGCAATAGACTTGAAAGAAATTGGAATGATCACTTAACACGGATTGAGTTTTCTTACGACAATAGATCTTATGTCATTATCGAGTTGTCGCCTTATGAGATCCTTGAGGGAAGACAATGTCGATCTCTCTTATGTTAGGATGAAGTTGTAGAGCGCAAGATGCTCGGACCCGCAGTAGTCCAAAGGACCAAGGATATAATAGATCTAATCAGAGGACGGCTGGTAGTAACTTAAGATGGACATAAGAAGTATGTTGATTTGACACGAAAGGACAAAGAGTATGAAATAGGGGACCTAGTGCGGTTATAGGTATTCCCTCGGAAAGGATTGATGAGATTCGGAAAGAAAGGAAAGCTAAGTCCAGAATGTGTCGGACCCTTGGATATACTAAAACATATTGGGAAGATAGCATACGAGCTAGCCCTACCCCCGAACCTGTAGCAAGTTCATAACGTGTTTCACGTATCAATGTTAAGAAAGTGTAATTCGGATGCCAGATAAATAGGGGCATATGAGCACATAGACATGCAACCCGACGTAACCTATATGGAGCAACCAGGAAGGGTTATAGAGTGAAAAGGAACAAGTGCTTAGGAGAAGGGTTATTAAACTAGGCAGAGTTTGGTGGTAGGACCACAATGTGGGAAAATTTACTCGAGAGTTAGAAAGTGCAATGCTAAGAGAGTATCCCTATTCATTTTCTATCTGATTCCGGGACGGAATCCTTTTAAGGAGGGGAGACTGTAATAACCCCAAAATTTTGAACTTTTTGTAACCCTTATGAATAGTGTTTTAGTTGAATGAGAAAACTTTTCATGTCACACTATGTAGGGGTTCTGTTATGGATATTCTGAGATTTTATTAGTACTCTATATGGTATATAAGTGTATGTAAAGATCGTCAGAATCCAATTCCGAACACTTTGATTTTTTCCCGGAAATCCACTAGATACGGAAAGAATTAAGTATAAGGTAACAGGATAAAAAGGATTTAAATTAAAAGATTATAAGAGAGGATCATAAAAGGATTATAATGTATTGAGAAAGGTTAAGGGACCCTAAGTAATAAGATCCCGGGTATGATCCCTCAAACGATAAACGAAAACAAAAGTTAAGCGAACCGTATAACAGATCAGCGGTCATTAGGCAAACAATTAGGAAGTTAATCAAAGAGATTAGAGGGGATGATGTCATCCAACCAATGAGAAGAGGACAAAGAAGGGAGGATGACATCACATGATGACATAAGCATGACATAGGGAGGAAGGAGATGTGGTTGGTTTATAACCACACAAAGTCAAGGTTAGAAAGGTAATTACCCAAAAACAAATAAAAAACAACCAACCAAAGAATCAAATCAAAGCAAAAACACAAAAAAATCTCTCTTTCTCCAAGCTTGCTCTCGGCTTTTCTTCTTTTTCAAAGAAGAAATTTCCAAAAATCAAGTTCCAAGCATTGTTAAATCACAAGGTAATTATCTAAGGTTCCTTGTACATAGATATGGATATGCTATAAGTTTAAGCTCCTAATTCCTTCACAATCTCTTCCAATAAATCAAGGAAGAAGATGGTGAATAGTAACCTTCAAGAAATAACTTTAGTTTTCTTGAATTTTTATGAAAGATTAAGGTTATACAAGCAAGGATCAAGGTTCTTTAGGCATTCAAAGCTCTTGTGTTGTGTTAAGAAGCTTCAAGGAAGGTATAATCTCTTAACCAAGCTTTGTTATTGAATGTTAAGAGCATAATATGAGTATTCTAGTTCATGAGAGGCTTGATGGTTGTGTATGTAGAGATTAGTTGGTTTTGGGATGTTTTTGGAGTTGTAAATCTTGGTTGTTGATTAATGAACTTAAGTGTAGTTTAAATTCATGATAAAGAATAGTATAAATTGTTAATGTTGAGTTTTTGGGGCTGTTATGATAAAGTATGGATGGAGTTTTGATTGGGTTGTGATTGTGGGTTGATTGTGAGATGATTTGGAGTGGTTTAAAATTGGGTAATCGCCTAAACATAGCCGTCGTAATGCCCAATTTACCGTAGACTGTTTTTGTTCTTAACATCAGAACCCTTGAACTCACTGCTAGGTTTTGACCATTGCCATGTTTAGATAGTTCATGTTACGAGCTTCGTTTTGATATGTGGTTCGTTTGATTCCGATGAACGGTTTAGGAGAAACGGCCGTTTTAAGTAACGACGTTTCGTGAACGAACCCTTACCCCTCGCCTTACTTTGAAACATAGGTTAAAGACCTTAAAGGACTAATTGAAGTATGAAACATTTATGTAAGGTGTAATAGGCAGTTGGTAAGACACCCGCGAAGGAATCGCCTTAAAACTCGTAATGGTTAAATTATTAAAAATGGTGGAGCCGAGGGTACTCGAGTGACTTAAGAGAATCAGTAAGCGCAAAGCGAGCGTTAGAGTCTAAGTTGGTTAATGTATAGATTTACAAGTGACTTTGGTTTAATTCCAACTTACTTGTTGTTTATAGGTTACCAGACTCGTCCCGAGCCATTCGTAACCCCCAGTCGCTCAGGCAAGTTTTCTACCCGTTATACTGTTGTTGTGATGTATATGTGTATATGCATGATCTTGCGATAAATGCATATTTGTTATTAGCAAATTCTTGCCATATATTGTAGCATGTTATATGGTATATATGCATGCCTGTTTCATATTCTTGGATTATATATCTGTTGGTTCAAATGCTTATTCGTTGCATAATACCTATGCTAGAGATAAGCGGTATTTGCGTATACCCTTAGTATAGGGGATCAAAAGGTGAACTTTTTCTAAAACCGGGAGGCGAGGCTCCCGAGTATAATATATATTTATATATATATATATATATATTGATATAGTTTTTAAAACTATTAATCGAATAAGGTTTATTCGATAACTTTATTTTATTTAATGAATATTATTTCGAATATTCATTCGAGGGCTTATGACTTCTTTATTTTATTAAATGAATATTATTTTGATTATTCATTCGAGGACTTATGACTCCTTTTATTTTATTATTTGAATATTATTTGAATATTCATTCGAGGGCTTATGACTCTTTTATATTATTTATTGAATATTCATTCGAGGGCTTATGACTCAGTTTATATTATTTAATGAATATTATTGAAATATTCATTTGAGGATCTATGACTCCGATTATTTGCTGAGATATGTTCTTTATTTTATTAAAGAATAAGGTGTCGATAATCAAACTTATCTTTGATTATTCAAATAAAGATAGTACTTTCGTATAAGTATATCTTTGGTTATTTAATACTCATTTCAAGTATAAGTTTTAAAACTTCTACTTCAATTATTTTATAAAGATTATTCTTTATGGGAATATTATTTAAATAATAATATTCAGATATTTTCTAATATATTGGGACTGATTTATTTCATTAAATCAGCATTACTCCAAACACTCTTTAAAGTGTTTTCGAGTCTTCAAAATGATTTTTTAAAAGTTAGAGCGGATCCCAAAACTCATTTTTATATTTAAGATCTTCCTTTTAAAGGGGATTTAAATACTCATTCAAAACTTGAGGGATCCGGCTCAGTGGTGTATTTTACATTCGCAACGAGGTTGCTGTTTTGAGAAAATATCTTGATTACTTGCCCATCGTTCGGGAAGTAAGTTCATCTATTTGAGTCGGCATAAGCAACATGGGCTCAGTGGGCGTCCATGAAAGTGTAAGTGGCTCAGTGGGAGTCCATCAAATGCGTAAGTGGCTGAGTGGCAGTCCAGCATAAGGTCCTATTGCGGCCAGGGTGATGACCAGTGGGGAATTCGTCCATCTACTAGTAGAAAAGGTTATTTATTGGTATCTTTGCCTGATCAGCAAGATATCAGGTTTATGCCAAGGTTTTCTCCTTTCCAAATTCATTGGATATTGCAACTCTATTTATAATTTTTATAACAGAGGTTTTCAGGGAGTGTATGAAATGTATATATATAGGTGTATATATATATCGGGATTTAATGAAGTATCTCGTAACTTCATTATTTATAATGATATTCAAAGATTGAATCTATTCAAATCTTGTCTTGTAGTCTCATCTATGTGATGAACTTTTGAACTGATTATAACCTGAACGGTGGTAGTTCAAGTAATATTTGGAAAAGATATAAGTATATTGGGGTATCTTGTAACTTCATATTTTCAACTTATATCTAGTTAATGATTATCTTATGCATATCAAAGATTTTCAGAAAAATGTTGAGACAAGGGTAGATATATGAGATCACCTTGCAACAATATTTTTATACAGTTATAAACTGGAACTCTGTGTATATTATGCATGGAAGAGGACTTCCAAGATTTTGAAAAGTATATATGTATATATACTGAATATTTTGCGACTTCATCGCATTAAGATATCAAACTTGGTTCATTTCTTTTAACCAAGACTTTCATGAGTACTATGAGAAGGCTCATATATTGTTAATCATTATACATATTATTTTGGTGGGCTTGCTGCTCACCCTTGCTTTCTTATTTCATCACACAACAACAGATAGAAAAGATGAACAGGACCAAGCTCCCGATTCGCAAGCGGTTAGAAAACGTTCCGCAGTCTTCTGGAAGCGTTGATGCCGCCGTAGCTGAGGTAGGAGCTACCAATAGGCTAGGTTTTCAACTATTGATGAACCAGACTTATGTATAATATGAATTGTAATAATGGCAAGGAATATGTAAATTTATTCAGAACCTTTTTAAGGTGTAACGGTTTATAATTGTGGAATATAAGGACTTGTGTTATTTTTGAGTGTTCATATCTGAGACTATAACTTGTGGTGTGTGTGTTTATTGTGGGGTCACAGTACAGAGTAGTTGATTATTTATTAAGATTGGGTGTTATTAAGGGAAATGGAACTCGTGACAACCCGGATCCCCGACCCCGGATTTGGGGGTGTTACATAAAGTTAAACAATATACTTAAAAAATTATTTCAAAACATGATAGCAGAGAAAAATTCCAGTTTATATAATTAAATCCTAATGAGTCTGCATATTACGGTTAATGGTAGTTTACAGCACAATCACAATTAGGAAAACATACCAAATTTAGGCGAACACACGACATTAGGATTTATGTTTTCATTTAACCATGTAGGCGAAGCGAATTTCGCAGCTTTGGTACCACTATCAGGTGTATGAGTATGTCTTTTCTGGATACCTAATGGAATACACAGTTGTCTTTATAGTTATCACAACAATTAAGCGCATATAAGCCACAAAAAAATTACAAACCACTGTGTGTTGATGATGGCGACAATGGTCCGAGAGGAAGTCGTTTATGTTGGGTTCCGAAGGCATAAAACGCAGCGGATAAACGTAAATAAAACAAAAATTTCAAAACCCAAAACAGGATCCATGTATAATTATGGGCAGATTATGGAGATAATGAATCATACCTTTCAAGAGCTTAACTTTCACGAACTCAACGGAGATCCTAGCTATCACGCTTTGTGTCTACCTCTCGGAGAAACACCTCTATGGTATCCACACGAGCACCTTCAAGAACGTCTCACGAACTTGACTACGGAATGGATGTACTAGCCTCCTTCTTGACGATCTGAATTGCCTCTGCCTCTCTTTGCTGCTAGGGTTTTTTTCTTAAAAACGTACAAGCCTCTTTAACCTATCATTATCTATTTATAATGGCTGATTAAAAAGGCCCATAATAGCAAAGCCCAACCCTAGTAGGTATTGGATTAAATAATAAAAACGAATTTCTATTATTTAATTAATAACTAAGTCATACTTAATTATTATGGGCAAAAACATTCCTTTTAATTCGAATTTATATTATCTCAATTAAGTCTTACTTAATTATAATAAAATTCAAATAATCATCAATTAATTTAAATTAACTATTCCATTAAGTGCTCTATTTGTGCGACCCTATAGGCTATTATTTAATTGACAATAATTTTATTCTCTAATAAAATTATAAATAATGAGCGGTAGCTAGTAATACATCATTGTTACCCAATTAAACAATAATTAAATCGTGATTAGATAAAACCTTTCGTGATTAATATTTTTCGTGTAATATAATCCCTTTAACCATACATATTATAGATTAAACTCGAGGCATGTATTTAGTCATCCTCTTCAACATTTAATCCGGGTTTACTTGATTCATGAGTAGATTATCGAGACAAATCATTATTTGAGCATGGCCATGCTTTTATAATCTCACTCAATCAAGAGGCCAATAATATCTCTCATAATTATAGGAGGGTTAAATCCTTACACCATTATCACTGTGAGTCTTTCTTATGACTTTATTAAACATGAAGAATCTCACTGTGGGTCTGTCCAGTACCATGTACTCTCACATGTACCTATGTATTGACTTTAGTATCCCCATACTTATAACCAATGAGATGTGGTTATTTTGTCAAACAACATACTAGTCTATCTATGTATTATTATTGTCCTATATAATAATACTTGACTAGGGACCTTTAAGAATATGATATATTATATAATCTCAAGTTCAAGTCATGTACTTAAACTATACAATTTGTATCATGATTCTAAGGACATTTATTATGCTAACAAAATATCGCAGTAATTAAGGTCATAATAAATACATTTATTGAATGATCAACTGACATAAAGATTATAAAAGAATAATGTATTGCCTCGAGGGCACCTACACTAACAATCTCCCACTTGCACTAGAGCCAATCACCCATATATCTAATACCCATGGAATTAGTGTGACCATCGTGCTTCTGCTGCGATAAGCCTTTGGTCAGTGGGTCTGCAATGTTATCATTTGTGTGCACTTTACATATGTGTATATCACCCCTTTCATTAATCTCTCGAATAAGGTGAAATCTCCTGAGTATATGTTTAGCCCGGGAGTGTGATCTAGGTTCTTTAGCCTGTGCAATGGCTCCATTATTATCGCAGTATAGATCAATGGGATCTGCGATCGATGGAACCACTCCCAAATCAGAAATGAACTTTCGAATCCAAACGGCCTCCTTAGCTGCTTCACAAGCTGCAATGTACTCAGCCTCCATTGTAGAATCAGCTATTGTTTCTTGCTTTGAACTCTTCCAGCTTACAGCACCTCCGTTTAGACAAAACACAAAACCAGACTGTGATACAGTATCATCTCTGTCTGTTTGGAAACTTGCATCGGTGTAACCTTTTACAACGAGTTTCTCTTCTCCTCCATACACCAAGAATGAATCTTTAGTTCTTTTCAGGTACTTAAGAATATTCTTAACTGTCGTCCAATGACCTTCACCCGGATTAGACTGGTATCTGCTCGTCATGCTCAAAGCATACGAGACATCTGGGCGAGTACATACCATTGCATACATGATAGATCCAATTGCTGAAGCATATGGAACTTTATTCATGTGGTCCTTCTCATCCAATGATTTCGGACACTGGTCCTTAGAGATCGTTATCCCTTGAGACACGGGGACATATCCCCTTTTTGCATTTTGCATTCCAAAACGATGCAAAACCTTATCAATGTATGTGCTCTGACTTAGACCGATCATCCTTCTAGATCTTTCTCTATAGATCCTCATTCCTAGAATGTAGGATGCCTCTCCTAAGTCTTTAATGGAGAAATTACTCCCTAACCAAGTCTTAACAGCCTTTAGAGAAGGTATGTCATTCCCCATTAGTAGTATATCATCAACATATAGTACTATGAATGCCACATAGCTCCCACTAACCTTCTTGTAAACACACGGTTCATCTTCGTTTTGAACAAAGCCATACTCTGTGACTATTTCATCAAAATGGATATTCCATCTCCTAGAGGATTGCTTCAATCCATAAATGGATCGACGCAATTTACATACCTTGCCAGCATTCCTTGGATCGACAAAACCCTCAGGTTGTGTCATGTACACATCCTCTTCAAGGCTTCCATTAAGGAAGGCTGTTTTGACATCCATTTGCCAGATTTCATAATCATGGAATGCTGCAATGGCAAGTAAAATCCTTATAGACTTGACCATAGCCACTGGTGAGAAAGTTTCATCATAGTCAATACCATGAATTTGTTTGAAACCTTTTGCAACCAGCCTAGCTTTATAGGTCTGAACATTTCCATCCATGCCCTTTTTCTTCTTAAAAACCCATTTGCACCCTATGGGTTTTACCCCTTCAGGTGGATCAACCAAAGTCCATACTTGGTTTTCGTACATGGAATCTATCTCGGATTTCATGGCTTCAAGCCATCTCTTAGAGTCTGGACTGTTCATAGCATCTTGGTATGTGAGAGGCTCATCTTCATCTATGAGCATCAAATCACCACACTGAGTCATGAGAAATCCATATCTCTCTGGCTCATGGCAAAATCTACCAGATCTACGAACAACCTGTGTTTGTTGAGCATTATCATTATTCTGCTCTTGTTCCACTTCAGGTTCAATGCTATTTTGCGGTTCTCGATCTTCATCGAGATCTATAGTTCTCCCACTGTTTCTTTTGGAAACAAAATCTCTTTCCATGAAGACAGCATCTCGAGCAATAAACACTTTCTGCTCAGAAGGACTATAAAAATAATACGCCTTTGTTTCATTAGGGTATCCTACAAAAATGCACTCTTCGGATTTAGGTCCAAGCTTGTCAGATTCTTGACGTTTCACAAACGCCTTACATCCCCAAACTTTCATAAAGTTCATGCCTGACCGTTTCTCCTTCCATATCTCATATGGAGTCTTTTGAACCTTCTTAGTAGGAACACGGTTAAGTATGAAAGCCGTTGTTTCTAGAGCGTAACCCCAAAAACTAATTGGAAGATCTGCATGACTCATCATCGATCGCACCATGTCCAACAAGGTGCGATTTCTCCTCTCTGAAACTCCATTCCATTGAGGTGTTCCTGGCGGAGTGAGTTGTGATACAATACCACACTCTTTCAAATACTCTCTAAATTCGGTGCTTAAGTATTCAACCCCACGATCGGATCGTAAGATCTTAATACTTGCATCTCCGCCAATTTGCTTCTCTACTTCAACCTTGTATTCTTTAAATTTTTCAAAAGAATCGGATTTATTCTTCATAAGATATACATATCCATATCTACTGAAATCATCAGTAAATGTTATGAAGTAGTAGAAGCCTCCTCTAGCCATTACACGCATTGGGCCACATACATCACTATGTATTAGCTCCAGACGTTTAGTGGCCCTTTGACCCTTACCAGTGAAAGGGGCTTTAGTCATCTTACCAAGCAAACAAGATTCGCATTCTTGGTATGATTCAAAATCAAACTTATCCAAGTATCCATCCTTATGTAATTTGGATATGCGTTTCTCATTTATGTGGCCTAGACGACAATGCCAGAGGTATGTTTGATTTGAGTCATTCATTTTAAGTCGTTTGTTTTCTATATTACAGACAGGGTTATCTAAATCAAGAACATATAAACCATTAAATAAACGCGCAACACCATAGGTTAAATCATTCAAAGCAAAAGAGCAATTGTTGTTCTTTATTGTAAACGAAAAACCTTTCTTGTCCAAACAAGAAACAGAAATAATGTTTCTGCGAATCGCAGGCACGTAAAAACAGTCTTCTAGTTCTAAAACAAGCCCAGATGGCATAGATAAATAATAAGTCCCTACAGCTAAAGCAGCAACTTTTGCTCCATTGCCTACTCTTAGGTCCACTTCTCCCTTAGCCAAAGTTCTACTTCTCTGCAGGCCCTACACATTTATACAAATGTGAGAAGCACACCCAGTATCAAATACCCAAGATGTAGAAATAGACAAATTGACTTCTATAACATAAATACCTGATCCAGAAATCTGAACTGCTTTCTTTTTCTTCAGATCCTCCAAGTAAATTGGACAGTTTCTCTTCCAGTGACCATCTTTCTTACAGTAGTGATATTCACCCTTGGCCACACCACCTTTAGGCTTTAAAGCCTGTTTGGGACCTGACTTTGCCTTGGGTGTAGAATCAGATCCAATCTTCTTCTTACCCTTCCATTTGCCCTTCCCTTTGGCCTTACCTTTATTTCCCACCATCAGTATGGGAGCAGGTTCAGCTGACTTCATGTTGGTCTCATATGTTCTCAACATATGCAATAATTCAGTAGGTGTTTTGTCAAATTCATTCATATTGTGGTTCACAACAAACTGAGTGAATTTGTTGTTCAAAGAATTCATGATTAGGTCAATACCAGTTTCCGGACCAATCGGGAAACCCAAAGTTTCAAGGTACTCAATGTAACCAATCATCTTCAGAACATGTGGGCCAACTGGTTCACTCGTCCCTTGTTTGCAATTGAAAAGTGACTTACTCGTGTTGAACCTTTCTTGACGAGTTTGGCTTGCAAACATGCTTTGCAAGTGCTCATTGATAGTATATGCATCCATATGCACATGTTGTCTTTGAAGCTCAGCACTCATAGTTGCCAACATAAGACATGCAACATCATTTGCATCATTCTCATCCCTTGTGCGTGCTGCTCGTTCATCAGCAGTAGCACCCTCAGGAAGGGGGCCTGGAGGAGGAATATCAATGACATGAAGCTTGCGCTCCTGCCTGAGGACAATCCTCAAATTCCTTTGCCAGTCTAGGAAGTTGTTTCCTCCTGTCAGCTTGTCCTTCTCAAGGATTGAACGTACGGACAGTGTGTTTGTGTTGTTTGCCATTACTCAGTATCTACAATAATAAAAGCGCAAAATAAACATTAGATTGTCTGAGTTAAAATTTATGTTCATATGATTATGATATATTCATAATATATCTCCCACTATTTTTTATCAAATTAATAGCCCTAACTATTAATTCGGAAAGTATATCCCATAAATCTTTCTAGTGAGCCAAGATCCATATTTCGTCATGTTCTAAGTCAACCACTGGTATCCTTAAAACATGATTATTTAGGTTGTTAGGTCACACTTTCACTGTAGAGGGGGTGAATACAGTGTTTATTACAATCAAATCAAACTTCAAGAACTTATGTAACAGAAAACAAACTTTATTGAAATAATAAACTCTGTTACAATCTGGAACTGTTATCTCTCAGTGATGAACAAAATATCACGAGAGCTGCTAGGGTTATAGTAAATAATATTCTCGATAATGATAACACTTATAGTGTAAACCCTATGTCTGTGTTTATATACTACACAGTTACAAAATAATCGCTAATTGATATGGAATATAATTCTGCTTCCTAATATATATCAATCAGATATCTTCTATTCCAAGTATTCCATTCTTTACGGAATTCCTTCTTCATGCATATCTCTTCTTATGTTTATCTTGATCTTCTTAACTTCAATCAGCTACTGTCCTTATCTGATCGTCCTTCAGCACTTAAGTTCCGATATCTATCTCCTGATGCTTATCTCCTGATAACATAAGTACTGATATCCCTTAAGTTCTGACTTCCAGTATAAGTACTGATCAGTTAAGTACTGATTTATTCTGTTCAAATAAGATCTGAAATCTAAACATAAAACATATTAGCCATGACATTATCAAATATATCTAACATAGGTAGACAACAGTTGTCAATTATATCATATATAATTCTTGGATAATTTGGTGAATAACAATTAATCTTATCAATCTAATAGATTTTTAACCAAACTCTATGCTTCTAAGTTCATAATAGTTGAATATAACCGTTTATATTCACCTTATTATGATGACTCAGTTAAGTTAGACCCAATGATACAACATCCGAATATAACCGTTTATATTCGTCGCATTTCACCATGATAGATAGGAGTCCCCTGCCACTGACAGCCCTTCCCCTTATCGATCTAGGATTTAATGAGTGTTCATTCATTGGAAAGCATCTGATTAAAACTTAATATTTTTACTTAGGGATTTTTAATTTAGAACGATCATGATCCCATCATAAAGAGATTCCCAATTTTTCCTTGAATAAAATACTTCAAATCAATACTCGTCAATGGTTTGATTTCCAGGTAGTGGAGGAGTCACATCGGTCTCGCTTAAAACCCACAGCCTTACAAGTTCTATGAACCCGTTGTTGACAAAATCGCCCCGTGTCAGAAATAAAGAAAATTCGTATTTTATTCCGTGTTTCATAAACACGAGAATCTCATGATCGTTTGTTAATTTTAAATCTTGAGTCGTTACAGATTTTATCTTGTTTAAAGGCATGGCATGGGTGATGTATCTAATATATACATGCATCATTAATCTAATTGAAACATGCATTTTCTACTCTACACATACTATTTATACATCATATGAAAAGTGCGTAAAGTAAACGTGCAATAGTTATGGCCCAATCCTATGTGATCTTTTCAGGCTAATGAAAAGATCAAGGTCAGTCTATGGTGTAAAAATAACTATTACATATGTCTTCTCTATTGCTTCCATTGTCTCCTTGGCCTCCGTAGGATGCCTCCTCTTTCCCTTATCCTTCTTGGATGTTACATTAAGAATTATACTAATGAACTTACAAAAGAATTCGAGTTACATTCGAGATAAAACAACTACAAATAGAAAACGACATGCAAGTCGTATTTATTACAAACCAAAAGAATAAACCATTACAACTAAGGTCTTAAGGCCATAACTATGCACCATGCTCAAGTAACCATTAAAGAACATGATATATCATATAAAGATGACATACTATTTATCACTTATCATGATCCAATCAAGAATAATAAATAAGTAAAGCATATGTCATAAGCACAAATTAAAAACAAAACCCTAAGCACGCGGATCGATGGCGGAAATTTTTGCAAAATCAAGTATCAGAATACAAGCAAAACATGTATCAGAATACAATTCCAGAAGCATGTATCAGTATACACACGATCCATATCCCAGTTACCAAAAACATGTATCAGTATACATATTTTAAGAGATCGCATACATATGAGTTATGGCAGATCTTAAACATACTAGTATCATCATATAGATCATTAACAGATTCATCATATCATTCATATAACATAACTGTTATCATGGCAGACTCATATAACATAACTGTTATCATGGCAGACTCATCACACATGCATACTTGTAAAAATACAGTAAACACGTAACCAAATCAGCCCCTTATACACGTAGCTCTGATGCCATTGTTGGGTTCCGAAGGCATAAAACGCAGCGGATAAACGTAAATAAAACAAAAATTTCGAAACCCAAAACAGGATCCATGTATAATTATGGGCAGATTATGGAGATAACGAATCATACCTTTCAAGAGCTTAACTTTCACGAACTCAACGGAGATCCTAGCTATCACGCTTTGTGTCTACCTCTCGGAGAAACACCTCTATGGTATCCACACGAGCACCTTCAAGAACGTCTCACGAACTTGACTACGGAATGGATGTACTAGCCTCCTTCTTGACGATCTGAATTGCCTCTGCCTCTCTTTGCTGCTAGGGTTTTTTTCTTAAAAACGTACAAGCCTCTTTAACCTATCATTATCTATTTATAATGGCTGATTAAAAAGGCCCATAATAGCAAAACCCAACCCTAGTAGGTATTGGATTAAATAATAAAAACGAATTTCTATTATTTAATTAATAACTAAGTCATACTTAATTATTATAGGCAAAAACATTCCTTTTAATTCGAATTTATATTATCTCAATTAAGTCTTACTTAATTATAATAAAATTCAAATAATCATCAATTAATTTAAATCTATAATTTAAATTAACTATTCCATTAAGTGCTCTATTTGTGCGACCCTATAGGCTATTATTTAATTGACAATAATTTTATTCTCTAATAAAATTATAAACAATGAGCGGTATCTAGTAATACATCATTGTTACCTAATTAAACAATAATTAAATCGTGATTAGATAAAACCTTTCGTGATTAATATTTTTCGTGTAATATAATCCCTTTAACCATACATATTATAGATTAAACTCGAGGCATGTATTTAGTCATCCTCTTCAACATTTAATCCGGGTTTACTTGATCCATGAGTAGATTATCGAGACAAATCATTATTTGAGCATGGCCATGCTTTTATAATCTCACTCAATCAAGAGGCCAATAATATCTCTCCTAATTATAGGAGGGTTAAATCCTTTATCTATCATTCATATTTCTCATACGACTCATGATATACCTGATGTCCACTTTTATCATCACCCGATCAAAAGTAACTTTTAATGTAGTCAAAGTATATTAATCCTCGTATAGAAATATAATGATTTCAAGTCAAAGGATCGTTACACCATTATCACTGTGAGTCTTTCTTATGACTTTATTAAACATGAAGAATCTCACTGTGGGTCTGTCCAGTACCATGTACTCTCACATGTACCTATGTATTGACTTTAGTATCCCCATACTTATAACCAATGAGATGTGGTTATTTTGTCAAACAACATACTAGTCTATCTATGTATTATTATTGTCCTATATAATAATACTCGACTAGGGACCTTTAAGAATATGATATATTATATAATCTCAAGTTCAAGTCATGTACTTAAACTACACAATTTGTATCATGATTCTAAGGACATTTATTATGCTAACAAAATATCGCAGTAATTAAGGTCATAATAAATACATTTATTGAATAATCAACTGACATAAAGATTATAAAAGAATAATGTATTGCCTCTAGGGCACCTACACTAACAGTTTAACCCCTAAAAAAATGGTTAAAAGAGACAATTATGTTAATACAATAGAACTCCAATTTCTTGCAAAGTAAAATAGGTTGATTTTGGATACCTAATGGAATACACAGTTATCTTTATGTTTTACACAGAAAACAGATATACCAAAGCCAGTCGAATCCATATCTCTATAAGCTGCTTTGTCGTCCATTCCAGATTGTTGTGTTAAGTACTCTGTTCCAATCATAGAGTGAGACAAATTACTTGCATATCAAATACCTAGAGTGCGCACTTTCAATGGAATTCACATCCTTGAGAGCGCAACATTCATAACATAGAAACCGGTCAAAGTGCCAAAGAATTAAAGGATTTAAAACAGTGAAGCTGTAGAACCTGATTCTGTAGAACGCCCGCCTTGCAATTGCAACAGGTGATGTTCTACTCAAATACAGCATCATCCTCAATTATACTCACCCACAAATCATTGTCATCGTATTTTTTTACTTGCTCCGACCTCTTCATTTTTAATCTGTTCTTGAACATGGCAATCTGATGCATGAGTACCTGACTTCTTACCCATATCATGATTCAGTGTTATGGCTGACTTATTATCATGTTCAGAAGTTTCAGTACTATGTGCTCTAAATTTGTTATTTGAACTTAAAACATGAGTCTTTGATTCATGTGTTTCTTCTGCTTCAGAAATTAAGTCATCCTCGAGATCTCTAGCCCACATGTTCAACTCATTAGACTTTTCTAATATAGTTTCTGGATGCTTCTTTTCATCTTGTTCATTGAAATGATGAATAGCCAATCCGTGCTCCCCAGACTCAACATTCATGTCACGCTCAAGTTCTCTTACCCATGCACTCTTTAACTGATGATAAATAACTATTTCTTTTCTCTTCTTTATGGCGAGAAGACTCCACCCCTAGAGTTAATTCTCTAAGCTTTTGCTCTAATAGTGCACTCAAAGCATCACCTTATATCACATTACATCCCAATGATGATGACCTTACACCATTAGTACCACCTGAGTTAAAAAATACCTTTTTACCTTGGAAATCTGCTAAACATCCCTAGAGGTCTCAGGAACGGGAGAAGATCGTCCCATTGGAGTTGTAAATGTAAAAGAAACAACATCCATTCCATTTCTTTTGCTTTCTTCAGCCCAGCTAAATTTACTGTCCATCACTCCATTAAATTGAATCGCCTTTCCCTTTCTTGCATTGTCAACAACAGCCTGGTCTTTCTGCAAGTTAAAATCTCCATTTATACACCTTTTCTTCCTGGTGACACTTGTATTGGAATATGGGAGTTCTTTACCATCATCAGTTACCTCACGCCCAATCTTTCTGGAACCAACTTTGTTGTTCCCGAAATTTTTACTTGAGCTTCTTTGCCGCTCAAGTGAAGAATCTCCGGACATCACCTTTTTACCTTGTGAATTAGAAGGCAGTGATTTCGAAGCTACCTTCTCTCTTTCAGCTTGGCAATTTTGTTTTTGATTATTCTGCCTAAGTACGGAGGAAGAATTATTTGTATGAGATTTCTTATGTGAACTTCTTTGCGCACTTGGCTGACTTTTAAAAATCTGGTTTGACACTGATGCACCCTGTTCTTTCTGAGCAACTGAATTTCGGCTGCAATTTGGGGTTAGTCCTTTTTTCTGAACATTGGCCTTAGCTTGGACTGCAAGTGATACAGATTTTCCCTTATTTCGTGAGCCAACTGAACCTTCTTCTAAATCCGGGGACGCTATAAATGTCTTTGTATCTATCGATCTATTCCAACTCTTATTAGTGGATTGTTTCTTGATATTTTTAGCAGCAGTCGATTCTGCTGGTTTTTGAGAAGTTTCATCAAGCTTTGATGGTCTTTTAGCAGCTTCCGCTCTCTCTTTCAAATCCCTGACTTTCAAGGGATGTGAAGACCCAACTGGAGGCATTTTTGATTTTGTCACATCTTGGCTTCCTGACTCAATAATCCTAGCAGCAGCTTCCATTATATGCATCGCATTCTTAGATGGATGGAATCCACCACATTTAATAGGAGACAAAAGCTTATGGTGAGTGAGTGGAATTGATTTAGCTGATTTTGGAGGCAAAACTTCACTTTGAAACTTCTTAAATGGACTGTTTAGAGTTTTTGGAAGCTTTGGATCTATGTTATTCCTTACAGGCTCCTGCACCCTATTAAACATATTTCCAGAGTGCATAATTTGATGGTCATCATGAAATTCCCCACTCTTTCTATAGTAGTATGAATCTTTTAGAGAACGCGAGTCAAAGAATGGGGTAGAGTAGGCCTCGGAAAAGTTAGACGTTGGCAAGGAATCCAATCCCATAAGTTTGGCAACAACTCCAGGAGCCTTACTTCCGCCCATATCATCATCTGTTACTGATGAAGCATAACTATACTCACTACTTCCTTTATAATTGGACCCTGCTAGACTGTCATCTTGATCCGTCTGGAGAAGTAAACGAAGCAAAGCATTATATAAAATAGGAAAAATAATGGGACATAAGATAGTACGAAATGATATATGACTGCCAGTTTCCGCACCAGATGTAACTGTGTTGTTGGATAGTTTCCATCATCTCCAAACAACTTAATTCTAGAACAATTCATTCCTCTCTTAACAAAGAACAAATACACTAATTTGGTCTCAATCTATAACAAATACCAAATACTAACTGATTCATATACTTGCACCATATTTTGACTACAAAATAGTAAGACAAACACAACTGAAAGATATACACAAATAAAATAATTATTAAACCATACATACAACTTCAAAATTAAGGTCTTAACTTTACCCAAATTTTCTATACATTATCCATACACATATAATCAGAATTCAAGAACATGTACTAAAATTATTCGTTGATGATTAAATTTGGTCAAATTCACTTTTATTTTCTCATACCAAGAAATCCTTTTTAATTTTAATAATTGTAACTACATAAACACACACAAACGAATATTACCAATAAAAGGTGAAGAAGAAGATGAGGCCTTTCTATTTTTTTATGACACTTAACCAAACCCAACAGGTGTCCGGTTCATTCACCAGTACTATAAATTGATTCACTTTCTGCACTAATCAAAGAAAAATATGTATTGTAATACAATTAGGTAAATAATGAATTTGAAGGTTTTTCCAAACTAACATATATATAAATAAATATACACACACACACATACACCTCAATTAACAGTGTTTGAATGATTTAGGGTTCATCATCGTCTCTTATCTGCACAAATCAAAAAAATATGAGTAAACGATAATGAATTGAAGGCGTGGATGAGTATTATAGAATCAAAAAGATACATAAGAATTCGAATTTTGAAATTTGATTGTGAGCGATGATAAAGTAGATTGATTTCACGTGTAATTCAAATGTACCATTCAGTTCCTACAACCAGGGAGTGGGTTAGCTGTATTTAGGTTAGTTTCTAAAATGGGTTATAATGCATTTAAATCTTAAAAGATCCATGGATATGTGTATAATATAATGTTTTATGTGTAAAAAAGTTAAATGGGTCATGAATAGTGGGTCATGGGTAAATTTATGGGTAAATTTAGTGGATAAATTTTAAATGGGCATTAGTAGCCTTTAAGATAATATAGATTATTAGAAACTGTGTTGCCTTTGTGTAAAGGTCAATATGTATTGTTGAAAAAGATTCAGCCGCTAAAACGTCATTTTTTGGAAAAGATCCGGTAAACATACGTTTATATTAGTAATATATTTTTTATGTAATTTTACTCAAAATATTGCCAAAACTCATTTTTGAAATAGGCCTGGTAGACATATATATGTTCATACTAGTAGTATATTGTTTATGTAGTTTTATTCAAAATATAAAATTTATAATATTTTTGTATAAAAATGTTCATGAACATATAATTTTGTTATTTACCACTAATAATTTAATTTTTAAATTTAAATTTTCTGCTTACTAATATATTAAACAGTGTATAGCACTGATTTTCAAATCAGTTTCACTTTCTTGAATTATTATCTTTGTATTTAGAAATAATTTAAGAAGATCAGTTGCATATATTTTGTACATACTGAGCAAGTTAAAATCGAATTTAATTTAATGTATTCAAAATATGGTCTATCAAATAAATTAAAAATTTATCTATTTATACTATCTATATTATCTATATTATACTATAATAACCGGAATGAGATATAATTTAATTTGTTTCAACCGTTATAGTACTCCCTCAGTCCCAGTCCCAGCCAATTGTTATTATTTATAAGAGAGTGTCTGACACACATTTTAAGATGAATATAAAGTATAGTTCTGAAACTTTTTTTCAAAATTTTATTTTTCTGAATAAAAATAGAATGTTTAAACTTTTATTTAGAAAAAGAAATTTTTAAAAAAAAATTATAAAACAATACTTTTTATTTATCTTAAAATGCGTGCACAATCTTTTAGCAACGATAACAATTGGGAGGGAGGGAGTAAATAGTGTTATATATATCCACTAAACTACTACACACATAGTCCTACTAAACTACAACCACAGTTTATCCTATTATTAAAATATATAAATATATAGTTTTATATATCCGTTAAACTATTAAATTGTTAAACTATTATATATAGTATTTATATTCTACTAAATTATGACCACGGGTTATCCTGTTATTTAGATTGTAAATTTATAATTATTATATATTTATATAAATATTTTAAAATTATAATATAACGGGATAAATAAAATTTTTAAATATAAACGAAAACGGATCTAAGCTAGTAAAATTATAACAACCTAATCTGGATTAGAGCCTAAAGGGGGGTGCTGATACAAAATACGCGGAAGAATTAAATGGCAGTACTTTATTGACATAAAAATTTCTAGAAGTCAAGGTGGAACAGAACCGCCTGATCTGTCAAACTGGTTCCAACTCATAGTTTTTTCCATTTTAATACACGCATCTTATACTTCTTATACTATGATAATAGAATCCTTCCCCTTAATTCCCTCGGATTCCCATAATCCCCTGGGCAGATTTAAGCTTTATTTTTATACTAAACCTAAGCTTAATTGGCACCTGTTTGAAACAGGTAATCAAAGCGGTGCCATTGTCAAGGAATATTAGGCAGATAAACCAGGCCCATGCCAGATAAAAATGACAACATAATGATCATCTCTCATAAAATAAAATATGTTTATCACATAAACTATTAACTTATCAAACATTGTGAACCTTAAAAAGTACTCCTAAAAGATGGTAGATGTATAAGACAGCTGAATTGCAGCACTAAATAATAATAGTACCCCTAAAACACGGCCCCGTCTAGAACACCATGTCCTCTGTTTAATGATGATTAGGGAGCTAATCATGGGAATCTGTGATAATTTAAAAGCACAAATTATTCTTACTGTTAAATGACCAAATTAGTCAGGTGGGGTACTGACATGTTTGTGGCATATTTAGGGTGTCTCGCAGCCCGCAGGCCGCAGCTAGCTATAAAACTTTACAAATAATTTAATCTCTCCTTCCTTCAAAATATTTTCTCAATATAAACTTTTGATTGTTAATATCTTTAATTTGGTATTAGTATTAAATTTAAAAATTTCATTGTATTAAAATACTCATAAATACGAATCCAACAAAATCACTCATGACTATGTTTGATCTTATAAATTAAACGTAAATTAGTAAGCAATCGCTTATCATGAACAATATAAAAAGTTAAAATAGGTAAAATATTTTGGGACTGAGGGAGTATTAAACATGAAAGTGGAAGTTCATGTGAGCTTTGTATTGTATGACATATATACACATGCATAGTAAAAACACAGGTACATGGACTCGTTCAAATATGATATAGATACATAAGCTTCCGATTAATAAAAAAATCTTAATATATAGAACGTGATTGTTAAACATAAATATATTGTTGTAGAGTAAAATTTTTGATATTTGGTCTGGGCCATCTTAGAAAAGACAGTGACTTGCAAGTCAGCAAAAGCAGTTGGGAGTTAGGCATAATAGTAATTGTAATGACATCTTTGTCTATATATTATATACTGCATCATTGGAGACTATTTCTTTTTTTTGCTAAATTAGTAAATTGATTGATGACCATTTCGTAAATAGACAATAGACCCGTATGCATCAATTTATCTGTATATCCTATGCTTATCCTCTAATACATTTCGATACAAATATGGGGTATATGAAATGATGACTGATGTGAGTGCTTATATATCCCTTTCCCTATTCTTTCTTTACATCTGGACTGACCTTTGTTTATGACCATAATATACAGCCCCGTACTTTTAGATTATTAATTCTAAATCGAAAGTAAAATAAAATTATATTTTTAATTCAAAAATTACAATACGAAAGTTCAGGTAAAAGTGTAAATCCAAAAGTCAATTTACTCCAAATCTAAGTATTCGAATTTCAATGTTATCCAAGTTCAACTCTTAGATAAAACCTGAAATTGTAAGTAATGAGTTATACAACCCAGTAAGAAAACAATCGATCTAACTAGTTGGCCAATTAACATGAACACATATAACAAAATACAATAATTTATACGATAAAATATACGAAATAAACACTTTCGATACATATTCTTATTCTTATTAGATACACACAATACACATATCACATAAACAACAATAATTTAAAATCAATAACTCATGCCACAACCATTACAACCTGATGATCACGATCCTAAATTTTCAAACAACTGTCACTACAATTCGATAACCACGGTCAGAAACTATCACGACAATCCGGTGACTACGGTCCTAAGTTCTTATTCGCTATTTTCACAAATAATAGCATAAATCAGAGATCCAAAATTATCGTCTAGACACCACAGATATACAACAATATATATACACTATAACACATAATACTTTTAAATATATCATCACTTAGCCCATGTTTTGATATTTAAATATACACGCGTAACACATAATTTTGAAAACACTAGCAAAATCGGTCGGAAACTTATCTCAAATTCTTATCAGATCTGAATTTACCCTTTTGACCCTCTAAACGAAGTTTTCTTGAAAAACACGAAGCACGAAATTTGTAGAGAACGAAAATAACTTTCCGAAAAGTCCAGAACCACTGAATTCCGACTTACAATGAATTTTCTACGAATTTTACAAGATTGCTGATTTTTATGCCGAGAAGAGCCCTGCGAATTTTATCAATAAAAACGACGAAGACGGTGTACAAAACCCTATATCTTAACCAAGCTATCCATATCCAAATTGTAAGCCCATAAATCTAATTCAATTTTAAATCTTAGTTCTTATCTAATTTTAATCTTTTTTTTATTCTATTGTTCTATTATTAATCTAATTTTAAAAAATACAGGATATTACACATATGGCAAAAAAAATCAGTACTCTACCCTCTATCTAAATTTAAGAATCATCTTAAGAGGGGCATCATATTTGTTTTTTCTAAAAAATGTAAATATAATTTAAACATTTATGTTTTCATTTCAAAAGGAATTTTTTAAAAAAAAATAATATGTAAAATAATTATTTTTTACACTTCAAAATATGTGTTAAAAATTATAATCACTCTTATTCTTGAAGTAGGGAATATACACAAGTCTCGAATTCCAACTAGAACCACTTTCAAAGTTAACATTTTATAATTTAATTTACATATTTTTTATAAGATACAATTTGGTGAATAATATTTTATATGTTTTAAAAAAGTTTTAAATATATATATATATATATTTTTAAAAAAATTGTTTTCTGAAAATTTATGCGATTGCAAAAGGTATTTGGTAATGTAGAACTCCTAATCTCCAACTAAAATAAGAAATTAAACATTTTATAATTCCCAGTTCTCCACGTTTAGAAATCAATCTATTTTAGATGTGAAGTAAAATATGTTCCGTAATATACACAGCGTAAGATAAGGAAGAGTAAAAATATTAAAAAATGAACAAAAGAAAAGACAACGCAAATAAATAAGGCAGGATTCCTAAAGATATTTTCACATTTTTAAATTCTAAAATAATGCACAGCCAATTAATCCCTCTTGCCCGCCTGTCTCGAATCATTAGTTGGCAAAGTATAACAAAAAAATAATAATAAACAAAATGAAAAAAAAAACAGGCAATTTGCACAATGAGTCGCCATGGTTGAAGTCAACCTGATAAGACCAATTGAAATGAAAGACTATTTCTAATTATTAATTAATCCACTTGTTTCCTTTATTATTTTCCCTCTGTATTCTGATGTCACACGTGACAGACATGACCTGGTCTATTCAATATTCATACATAATACATTACGCATCGACTCTACTATATATCCGCATAATCTTGCATTAGAGCTGACACAAAACATCAACAACATCTTCCTAGCTTTTTAAAGTTTAAACTCAGCAACTTGTTTGAATTGTTTTTTTGGGTAGCAAGAAGATTTATTAGTTACTTAACAATATGTGGATTTTTGGATTAAAGGGAAAATCTGGATTCTCTGCTCGCTCCACAGCTGAGCAAGTTACTAAAGGAGTTGATGGCAAAGGTCTTGTTGCCATTGTTACCGGTATCTTTCTCTTCTACCCTGCATGGTGTGCGTGTGTTTTTCATTTACTGTCCTTTTTCTTTTGTTAATGATTTGATGCAGTATATATATGTACTCCAAAAAAATTTCATTGATTTTTCTTACTAGTTGATAGTCAACTTGGTAAGTCTTCCCGTTTGTTCGATCCCGGATTTCTGGGTTCGATTATCGCTCTCCCGTTACTATCTATTTAACAAGCATATGTTGTGCAAAGATGTTGATTAGATAGAGCCCAAGATTTTTACATGTACTACTTAGAACTGATTTTTACTAAATCTTTATGATTTTGGGAGAGGTAATCGTCTAACAATAATTATGTAGTGTATTTACAAGGATGTGGTACTAGTCTGCTAGATTTGGTTGATCTTTAAAAGAATTTTTTTTAGAAGATTTATTTTAATAATTTATTGGTGACAGAATTGAATTTTGGGTTTTTAGTTAAGTTCTGGGATCTACTTGTGTTCAGGCTATAGTTTTTGTTTACCTAGTAGAATGGTGCTGAGATCTGCATATATGTTTGACAGAGTGACAACAAACTTTAATATTGTATTATTGTGATTTGTGTGTATGAACATCCAGAAAATTGAAATTCAAAATAGATAATTATTCATCCTCATAGTTAGTTTGTGGTGCATATCACAGAAATTCTAAGGTCTAATTATGTATGCTTCGGGACATAAACTGCTTCAAATTGTATTTGTTATTGGTGAGAAGCCGAACAATGCTTTAATATACAGTCTGTATGACTCCAGGATCGTCGAATGGAATCGGAATAGAAACTGCAAGAATCCTTGCTCTACGTGGTGTTCATGTGATCATGGGAGTGAGGAACTGCAAAGCCGGTGAAAAGGTTAAAGAGGATATTCTGAAAAAAATCCCCGGTGCCAAAATTGATGTCATGGAGATTGATCTTAACACATTTGCATCCATTAGAAATTTTGCTGCTGCTTTTATTGCCACTGGTCTTCCGCTCAACATTCTAGTGTAAGAAACTACTCTCGACTCAGAATCAACAAATTGCTTGTATTACAATTTCTGTCCGGAGATTAGAACATCAACTTATTTTATGTTTTGGTTTTGGCTTTGTTAAAGTAACAATGCAGGGATCATGTCACCTCCATTCACACTTTCAAAGGACGGAATTGAACAACAGTTTGCTGTTAACCACTTGGGTCCATTTCTTTTGACAAATCTGTTGTTGGATACAATGAAAAACACGGCTCGAGATTGTGGCAAAGAAGGAAGGATTGTTAACATTGCATCAGTACTCCACAGTTATGGATACAAAGAAGGCATTCTTTTTGACAAAATCAATGACAAAGACTGGTAACTAATTACAAATATCACCGCATTACACATCACAAAAATACTCTGATAAAATAGACAAGGCAAGACATCTAACTTAATCTCTTTGGCTTGGTTTTTACTGAAAATTACAGCTATGATCCCAGTAAAGCCTATGCACAGTCAAAGCTCTGTAACATATTGCACTGTGCCGAGCTTACAAGGCGTTTGAAGGTAAATTAACCAAATATTTCGAAATCTGTTTATATATAAACATCACAATGGTTGATATTGGAATGAAACCAACGCATCAATACCAACAATTTTTACTTTTATTTTTTAAGATATGTGATACTCCTAGGCAACTCTGCACTTGTTCATCATTTGTTGAACCACTGAATGTAACATAAAACAATAACTGTTTACTATTTATCAGGAGGAAGGCGCGAACGTCACTGCAAATTCGCTTCATCCTGGACTTATTGCCACTAATATCAGTCAAAATAGTGGTCTTCTTGGTTGTAAGTACTCAAATGTCCATCTGATCACCACTTTTATACTCAGTTTACACCCTTGATCATACTAGGTGTCCTTTCATATTAATAAAGGAGCTCTTTGCATAATGCAGGTTACCTCGCTTGTACTCAATTCTTGTTGAAAAATATTCCTCAGGTTTGTTCATTACACCCTGTTGCTTCACCGACACATTTGTTCTACTTTGTAATCCGGTACTTTCCTTTTATCAATTTCGGAAAATGAATGTTATTCTCGTGTTTCTTTATTTACAGGGAGCCTCCACAACGTGTTATTTGGCATTGAACCCTAAAGTTAAGGGTGTTAGCGGTGAATATTTTGAGGACAATAACATGGCTAAAGCAAGCAAAATGGCTAGAGATCCAGAATTGGCCAAGAAGCTGTGGGAGTTCAGCTTGACCTTTACAGAGGCCAAATAATTTTGAGTGACCTATATAAATCCTTCCAGTTTTTTGCGTGCCTTTTTAGTAATTTATCTTTTTATTGTTTTGTGTAACGTTTGCTTTATTGTGTAATTATTATGTTACATTAATGTCTTGTAGCGGTTTTATATCGTGAGCTTGGAAATAAAAGAATGTCCAATTATTTTCTTTACTTCTATTTAAATTACTAATAACGAAACTTCGTAATATTTCCCATCTAACAACTTATATCTCACAAGCTCGAAACTAAATTGTTTTTTGTTATAGTAAAAACCAGATACAGAAATACTTCTACTCTGCTATATAGAATAATTAAGCTAAACTTAAAGTGCATAAAGACCGAAGCAAATTTATTTACAGAGCAGTTTACTGGGAGGGGAAGAGTAAATCTTACAGAGCATACTTATATAACATTGTTCTTAAACAGCCTTATGACTAAAATTCATGATCAGCACCAGATTTTCTGTTGAGAATTTTCATACTTCCTCTTGCATGTCAAGAAACACAGCATAAGATTGGTTCAGACGCTAAATTCAAAAATCATGATACCTTAAACATGTCCCCCTTTTTTACTCTAGCAGCTGGAAGGTACAACTGAATGCTGGAGCTCCAGAGCATATGTTCTGCAAAATGAAATTTTCATCAGTATATAATACTGTTAATTCAGATCAAGTATGATGAACATATCATTAAAGCAACACACCATATAAAATTTCGAGTAGAGACACTCGGTGCTACAATGAACAAGTTCTACCTCCTTCCATTACAGGTCCTGCCAGATGCAAGCTTATTCAAAAGTACTGTGAACCTATTGCCTATAGTACAGATCGTTCCTGTTGAAAGACTGCTTAGTTGAGTAAACATTAATTTATACTAATTTTTCCGACGCGGATTTACAGGTGGATTTGACTTGCGTTGATCTTTTAACAGAGGTGGTGATACTAGATTTGCTGAACACCCAGTACATAATCCCACATCTCCTTGTGCAGACCTCCCAGACTGATGCCTGAAAAATCCGTTGTCAGATTGAATTGCTTCCTGGAATACATGAGAGGCTTTCGGTGCCCCTTGGAATAGTTCAGGCTTCAGCTCTTTGTAGGACACGCCATTTTTGGAGTAGAAACTGTTTTGAGGCCTTGGAGTCATTCCCATGCCTTCATGCAAGTAAGTTGGTGACTGCTTTGTAAGATGGAAAGGAATGGCACCACCACCGCCACTGAGGGGTGTAGATGAACCCGAGATGACATGGGGACTTGATATGGGGGAAGCACATGGCCTTGGGCTCATACACTTACGTGATTGTGAATGCAGAAAAGGGCTAGCGATAGGTGAAACTGGGCATGATATATTTCGCAGCACATGAGCATCTCTACATATCAGGAGAATCAAGACATGACGAATACTCATTGTCAAAAAAATTAAGCAAAACAAGACAGTATGCAAGTGCAGAAATGTAGAATAGACGATCTTCTATCACTGATAGACTTTGAAGCAACATTTCTAAAATTGACAAAAATTACTCATCTCACTTCTCCACCTTGATTGTGTGTGTGTGTAAGTGTGTTTGTGTGGGTGTGAGAGAGAGGAAGACAGACCTGGAGCTTGATGATAATTTTGGACCTCTAGAACGATTCATCACCACTCCTTCCGGGTCCAAGCATGAAAGATTTCTAGCATGTCCAAATCCCTGCAGCAAAGTGATGAACAGTTGAGAGCAAACCCAAAGCCAAAAGCAAAATATGAAAACACAAGCAAACACACACACACCTGCTCCTCTTAGCTCCACAAGAAATTCAGCAATCTAATAAATCTGGTAGGCGATAAATGAACTAATAATTTTATGTATATCCATAGTGGATATTTTGTTATAAGACAGAAGCAAACCTATTTCATACCATTTGAAAGATGAACACCATAATTATTACAAAAAATAACATGCAATAATTTACGAGAAAGGGAGCTGGCATGCCCGTATTTAAAATAATTCTCATCCTAATAATAATACATAACACGAAAAAACTTGTCTTAATTTCTCAGGCTGATCTAATTATGACTTGGTCCGGTAAAACTTTGGAGGCCGGACGAGAGAACTTTTATGGGTCCCGGAACTCTACCAAAACCTATTATGCCAACTGGGGAGAAGTACAATTGTACAAGTTAGGACCAGCTGTTTATATCTTACAAAGGCTGGGGTTTGGGTATCCTCATGATATTTAGAGTCATTTGAAAAAATGAAAAGATACCACAAACAAGATTTTATGGAGTGTAGGGTCATTTAAGAAAATGAGAACTAGAAAATAACAAACAGTTTATGGGGGTGTTAATAAACTCTGGTGTTTGTTTTTGGCTTCCTGCAGTTTCGATTAAAGCAGCATTGAAGTAGTAGTGGAAGAACTTCTGTAAAATTAACATGCCGAGGGGCTTACATCTACTGATGGCATTGTTTCTGAAGGCACAGAAGATGGCATACGTCTTTCCAAAAGTGCAGCATTTTTTATAAACGGGTGCTCCAGCAGCTGAGCAGCAGAAGGGCGGTCTGATGGGTTACGCTGCAAACAGAGCCTAACAAAATCCTTGCCAACATCTGAGAGATGTTCAGGGATTGCAGGAAGCTCCTTGCTATTTCCAATCTTGAACATAGCAGCAACCTTAGAAAAATACGAATATATAATGTCAAGGGAAAAGATCAAGTAAAGCCACTGGTTTAGCATAAAAATCGCATGAACACCAGATAGTGACTTGGTAATTAATGTGAGGTAATACATATTTTGTGCAATTCCACATAATCACTAAGAACTGACCCCTTCAAACTGACTCCAAGGCGGCTTTGTTGTTGCCATCTCCAAAACAGTGCACCCAAGACTCCATATATCGACAGCTAGGTTGCAGGCGTTTGAGTTCTTTATAATCTAAACAAAATATAAGCTTTAATGTATCGAAAAAATATGCATAAAGTAATGAAAGAAAAAACAATCACAATTAAGCTTACCTCCGGTGCCATCCAGTAAGGGCTTCCCTTCAATGATAATGGGCATGATGGTCCAGCAATCTACAGATTATTCACAGTGAAATAAAGTGAAAAAATACGAAAAGCATTTAGTCTGTTTGAGCCAGACAAAATTGTGCAACCCCCACCCCAAATTTATTTACTATTGTTTTGCTTTGCCAAATAATTAGCTATCTAACAAGAAAATACAACAGGGTGTCTGTATTTTTCTGCTCATATCTAAAGTAAAAATGCACACTCACTGTGGTAAAACTTGGAAAGTCATTTATATCTACACAGAACTTGTTACCAGAGGCCAGTATTCATACTTAGTTATTACTAGCGAAGCTTTTTTGCACCTTTTCACTTTCAAAATATTATTATTTCTTACATGAAATCCTGCAGCCAATCTATCATAATCGAAGGAAGCTGAAAAATAAAATTTTATCTTACATGCTTCGCCATCCCAAAGTCTGCCAACTTCACGCGGCCATTCGGATCAACTAGTATATTTGCACCCTTGATATCCCTAAGTTAAAATTTTGAATAAAACAAACCTCGGAATAAGAATTTCAGAAAATGATTTGAGAAACAGAAGGATAATACAACTCTCTTCATAATGAATTTCTGTGTTAGTTTGAATAAATAATATACAAACTATAGAATCAATTTCTTTGCTAGATAGTAAACAATATCGCATCCAAGACAACAACTCAGCTCACCTGTGAAGTGTATTCTTAGCGTGCAAGTAGGCAAGCCCGGATAAAATTTGCTTAGTATAACTTTGTATAGCAGTTTCACCCAACTTGCCATACTCCTGAAGGAGTTTGTAAATAGAACCACCAGAAACATACTCCAGATATATATATAGTTTGTCATCTACCTGCAGAAGAATTCCAAAACAAGATGAGCATTGATAGTAGGGCTTCATTGTCATGGCGATGTAATTTTTGATCTACTATACCTTTTCCTCTTATTTTCAATATGTAAACAGACACAGAGTATGACCTTGCTAGAAAAAATATATTTAGGCAATGGAAGGAAAATCATAGCTAGCTAATGTTCTACCAACTAATAATGAAAGAACATAGTTATAAGTTTGCAAAACTTGCCATTTCAGATCCAAGATACTGTACAATGTTTGGATGCCTTAAACGACTTAGTAATGCAACTTCCTGCCCATCACAAAGAAATTTCATACATTCTACATTAGCAAGAATTTCCAGGAGAAGTAGATTATGTCATCAAAAAGCTGAATTCCATTTCACCCTACACAGAAAACTCACTTGCCCCAACTGTCGTGCACTTTCCTTCGACTTTGCATCATCTGAAAACAGAGTTACCTCTTTCATTGCGCACATTTCACCGCGTTCACTACAGCAAGGTAAAAAATATAAGAAAGGTGTACAACCAAAATAGGATGATCTCGCGTGGTGAATGATAATAGTGAGATGTTTAAGATCTGCTCAATCTGAAAAGAAAAGTGTGCTCAATTGTAAGGCTATAAGCCGTATTAGTAAAAAAAAAGTGTGCTCAGCGGACGCTTCTAACTATGATAAAGCAAAAAACAACGACTCCAATATTAACTAAACATTATTGCAGTACACTTTTTTTAAGGAAAAATATAGACTGTTACTATGATAATTTTCAGCAAGAGAGATATTAATTGTGCTTATTCTCCTTATGGTGACAGACCTGTTGAAACCAGCATACACATGACCAAATGTTCCTCGACCAAGCAGAGGCCCCTTCTTCCAACAAGAGCCAAGACTGGTAGGGTTTTCTGTCCTACTAGGGCTTCGCGGAACTGGAGTTGTTCCAGTTGAATATGAAGGAGAGAAAGGATATGCATTAGAAATTGCTATAGGTGGGAGTGGAAGCCGGTGGCTTTGCTGCTTTCTGTCATCAGGCCACTTTGCAGGTGATTCTGTTGCCCCTCCAACTATTGGAAGCAAAGGAGTGACAGCACCGCTATTTATTCTTGAGCTAGGCCCAGGGCTTGTCATCTTCGGACTCGGTATTGGTGAACATTCAGGACTACACCTACTATGCTGCCAAAACGGCTGACCAGCCATATCTCCACCAACTGAATTTTGTCCTGAATTGTGACCTGATCCTGGACTAGAGCATTGTCCAGATCCAAGCGAAGGTACATCTGCAAAATGCCTTCCTGCCCAAAAACCAGATTTCAGGACAAGCTCCGGACCAGGAACTCTCATCGGACTTCTAGAAGGACTAGACATTATACTATCTGGAGCACTGAAGAATGCACCGTACTGAGGAATTTGTAAATTCGGCACCTGAGAACTTGTGCAGCCCTGCTTAGGTGATGTAGGGATTTGACTATTCGAAACAGTGCTCACTGGCTTCAGCTGCTCTCTTGAATTGTTCCGGGTAGTGATCGGAAACTGTTTCTTCTTCTTTACACTGTGCACGATTATATTTGTTATTACCAAAAGACAAAGGTGTAACACGAGAACATATATGGTGAGCATAAAAATTTAAGTGGTAACCTAACAATAATTGCATGCAGAACACACCTGGAAGGACTGTATGTAGCAGTTTTGCTCCTGATTTCATAATCAGATGCATGAGGACTCGGCAGATGTGAATCTGATGGATCATCACTATCAGTAGATGTATCACTAGAAACAGAAGTAGTCCCTGCAGCTGCCTCAGCATCCAAGTGATCTGAACCATATGGAGAACCAGCCCGCTTGGGAAGGGGCGCAAACAAAAATGCTTTGGAACCTTTTCTGGCTCCAGGTTTTACTCCTTTTTTTCCAGAACCAACAAAGCGTACATTAGCTTGATGCATTCCAGGAAGCGGGAGTGGTTGGGCTTGAGCCCTTTCTGCAAAGCTCTGACATCGTGACACTTGTGTGGAGGATGATGTTGCTGGAGATGGAGATGCCTGTTCTGATATATCATCACAATGTTGTTTGCCACGACCTCCTGATCCACGTTTGCACTTTCCTTCAGACACAGTCCTAAACTTCCTGTGTATTGCATCAATGAAACTTCCTTTATTTGATTTTTTATTTCCGTCTTTTGTTGAGGATTTCGGCCACCAAGAAGGCATGTTTAGCTCAGAAACTTAGAACAATAGCAAATGACCATGAACTCTTTGTCTGAAACTTGAATAAAATAAATAGTTTGGGGGTTAAATTTTCAGATTTAGTAGAGTTCATTCTCATACTGGCAACATCTAAAACAGTAAGTGAAAACCATAAAATAATCTTGAAACCAAGCAAAGCTTAAAGATCTAGGTTACCTTAAAATGAGTGAGAAAGGTTCCGACTGAATTGTGCACCTCACAATCCTGCATTAAGTTTCAATTTAATAGAAATCTCAGCTTTCATTTTTAAATTACAGTGATTATCGGCAGACAAACATATGGCATATTTTGTGTTACAGCACAGACTAGCAATGTTATCCTAAGGTCATATCTTCATGCAATCAATTTGTTTTAGTTGGCAATAAATGTTCACCGAACAAGCGTATGGAGTAAGAACTCAATTCAATCCCGTAACATAAGAACTTAATTCAGTTCCGCAACTGCCACATTAACAACTAAATTACTAAATGAAACAAAAGAACAAATAATGTCAACGTAGCCTGACGGTGTTTCTTGTACCTATCCAAAAACTTTCTACGAGCGTTACAAAAATTCATGCTAATCTCTTATCTCTTCTTCTTAGCTACACATTGTGCAGATAACATACAATATCTCACTCTGAACTAGTTTCACACCAAAATGTACCTCGGAATTTACACTAAAGCATAAAACACAATTCCCTCAAAAAAAACCTCTACGACATCGAAGCTCCTTTAAGCATACATACAGTTCCACACACCGAAAACACACAAACCCAAACCACACATTTTTCGACTTAATCTGCACATTCAGTCCACAGTGTCCACCACAACAAAAATCAACTGATAAAACCCCAAACCCCTGTTCCTAAAACATATGCAAAATACAGAAGACACACAACAAACACACAGATATGAATCTTTAGTGAAGCTTGAAATTCAAAACTTTAAACAAGCCCACATAAAGGGCCACTCAAGAATAGTTAAGCTAAATACTACAAAACTCCAAAATTTATTCCACCCTAAATAATAGAATTACAGTGAATCAAAACCATAAATAAGCAAATAAAAGTTCATGTACACTCAAACAAGCCCTTGTAATACAACAAAAAGATCAAGCATTTCTTGTAGATTATCATGTACCCATTTAAGCAAAAATGATAATAGTACAATTAAAAGCAGTTCTTGCAAGAAAAAATATGAACTTGGTGCATAAAAGAAGGTTTAAAGACTCACCGGAGCTGAAAAGTACGGAGACCGGACGGCAATTGTGTGTAGCAGAGTAGTGTCAGTGACCCCACTAAAACACCAAAAGAGAAGATGAAATGAACTGTGAGAGAGAGAGAGAGAGGTGAGCGTTATAGAATTTTAGAGAGAGATGCTATGTCCTTTTAATTATTTCTATATAAACACTTGTGTATATATAGTAGCAAGAGTTATGTTATATTTGCATTTATTAATTTATGTGTTTACTATGGAATAGCAGTAAAATTGTGAATATTATTCAGGTGTTTTTTGCCTTCATGAATCTGTGATATTCTTTTGATTATGGTATAATTATGTTTCTTTTTGGTATAATTATATTGCTTTATAGAATACTAACATGATATTAGTGCAAAGCAGGGGACAGTTATAATTTATATAATTTTTTATTTATATATTATTATGAATTAATTATTGATACCATTACGATTCGATATAAAAAATTTCAAAATTGTCATATAAAAATTGATAATTAATTACAAGAAACTCTCAGACATTAAATTCATTTGCAGCTTCCAAATATACGCGTTTCTAATATTCATTTTTTTATATTTGTAACAACATTCGATGGTTTTTTTAATAATACATTTAATTATTTATTTACGAATCGTGATCAATTAATTATTAGTGTAATTACGAGTCGACAAAATAATTTCAATATCATAATTGATGATTGTACGAAAATCTCATGCATTAATCTTATTAATCTTATATGATATTAACTTCATATGCATCCAAATATCGTTGTTTCGGATAATTTTGTAATCATTTTAACACTTATTAACATATTAAATCATCATATTGTTATCAATCTATTGTATCTATTGATTATGGTTGACTATGAGTTTGTGTATTTTAAGTGTATTTTAATCTCGGTCATATTTAAGAACACCATTATAATTTTTGAAAATTATTTGTTATTCATTTTTCACATCTTGAGATTTGATTAAACTAGTCTTTATTTTTGCAACATGGTGTGTTGCACCTGAGATAATATATGATCCATCAATATTTGTGACGTCATGATTGTTATTGCATTCAATAATCATAAAAAATGACTTGTTATGTAATTAATGTTGTTAATGCTTATTTTTATAGTACTCTCATAAAAATTAACTTTTAAATATCTAAAGTTTGTAAAATTATTAGAACTCAATAAAAAATGACTTCATTGTAAATGTCGCTTAAAAGTTTTATCTTTTCAAAAATGTAACTCTTCTTTGTCACTTATTCGATAGTATGATTTTGTAAATTTTCTTGAACTAAGTTGAACTCATGTACAATTTAATTCCAGTTACTTTTGTTTATTTATCAAATCCTGATTCATAGTCAAAGCTGCACAAAGATGAGATGCAATTTTGATAATGCTATTCAACCTAAAGTTGTAACCATATTAAGTGAAGCAAGCCCCTTTGAAAAATCTAAAAATAAGTTATTTATAACTTAAAATGAATAAATGACTTATAAGTAATAAGTAAATAAATGTTTATAAGTTATATAAGTGTTTGAATAATTTTATTTATAAGTCAAAAGTTTTTTTAGTTAAATGAGCTAAAATCAACAATTTTTAATATAATTATCTTAATTTGTAAATTTTAAATTAAATTAACATTTTAAAATTAAAGTTAATAAAAAACGAATGATCAAAATAAGTTGAGAAAAAGTACGTTAATACTAACATTCAACTTATCAGCTTATAAGTTATAAATTCAAATTATAAGTTGGGCCGATAAACGTTAATCAATAAGTTGTTGTCGGCGTATAAGTAATAAACGACTTAAAAGTTGGACGCCAAACAGGTATGCTGCCTATTCCCCACAAATTGCATATTCTCAAAAAGTTATTTTAGTCGCAGCCAATTTCTTAGCCAACGCTGATTTTATTGTAATAATAAATCACGATTTCACTTTCATTAATCTTGCAAAAATTTGATCATATGTAATAGAAGCCGCACATTCACATGTGATATGTCGTCATATATTTATTTATGACTTCTTAAAACTTATTGGTGCTTTCAAAAATCTCGGGCACCTTAATTAAATTATCTTCCATAAATATTATTAGAAGACACTATATCTTTTTTACTGGAATATTTTTTAATTTCATCGCATGATAATTGATGATTGTACAAAACTCTTAGGCATTAACTTTATATGTAGTTTCGAATATCTTAATTTCCAATAATTTTATAATCATTTTAGTATATATCAACAGAACGAATTAGCATACTGTTATCAGAGTATTTTATCTTTTGATATTGGTTAATTATAAGTTTACGTACTTTAATCCTTGACATATTCAAGTACAACATTATATTTAATGAAAATTCTTTGTTATTCTCATTTCACATCTTAACATTTGATTAACCTCGTCTTAATTTTTACAATTCGTTGGGTTACACCCGGTATAATTCACAACCTTGGTGGCGTCATGGTCATGATTGTACTCAATAATTCAAAAAAAATATTTATAATGTCATTCTTTGTTTTTGAAACTTACCTCTTCTAAGTACTCCCATAACAACCATTTTTTAAATATTGATACTTTTTAAAATTATTGAAAAATTATTGGAACTCCAAGAGGAAATTCCTTCACTGTTATGTGGCTTAAAAAAATATTTTAAAATACATACGTCTTCTTTGTCACTTAATTGATAACTTGATTTTTTTCCTTGAGCTAAGCTGAGTTATTCTAAAATTAAATTCTAATTACTTTCAACCATTTTTTAAATTATGCTCTGTAGTCAAAGTTGCATAAAGATGAAATGTAATTTTTATTGTGCAATTCAACATAAAGTTCTTATATCTATATTAAGTGAATTTTGTATGCTAATATATCCACAAATTACATATTCACAAAAAACTCACTTCTAATAACTACCGACCAATTTCTTGGCCAATACTAACATTTTATTGTAATGATAAATTACATTTTCACCGTCATTAATCTAATAATTAAATATTATATATTATATAATCGTGTACAATCTAATATGCTTTAAATATAATTTTTTTTATATTACATTCTAATCCTATATATATATATATATGCGTGTGTATAGTTTTATTTATAATATTATATATAAAAATGTAACTTATCCCGATTTGATATTATATAAATTCTACAATCAAGTATTATGTAACTACAATACTATCTTTTTGTTAAATATTATATTTGATTGTACTGTATAAAAAATATAAAAAATATATATTTTTTGTAATTTATACGCATATAGTTAATGATTTTAACTTACCAATCAAATGAGTCTTATAACTTACTAGTTGTAAAGATGATCCTATGTTGATCATTACTTTTAAGTCATGGGTCCAATTTTTATTTTTTCGACTAAATGCTATTTTATTATTTCAGAGACTCGTTCGAGATACAAGATTTAACATCAACTGGGATAGATCCCCAAGTAAAACATACGATTAGGGTACATATGAGACACATGAGCTAATTCATGTGCGGACATATTCACAGACCATTTAATGAAATACAACCTTATGTTTTTTAACTCGCGACTAAAGTTCTACACTCAATTATCACCTTTCCAAGTCTGGATCGCAGAGACGTGACACTTCTGATTAACTGAATAACTACTAAGCAATCTGACTCAATAGTGATAGTTTTCTCCGTCCATTTCTTAGCCCAACTCAATGCTTCTTTAATCGCAGAGACTCTTTTATTTTGTTATTTACTAAAAAGGTATTCCAAAAAAAAATTACAAGAATGAATTTAATTACAAAATATATATGCAAATTTTATATCACAAGCCTAAATATATATAATTTTAACCATAATATTATTAAATTATGATGATAAATTGATTTCAAAACTTTTAATGAAATATATAGTAGAGATTTTAGGAAAATATCACAAATGATGATAAATATTTATTGATACTTAATTTTTGTAATATTTCATAGGCTACGAAGTAAAAGAAAACATTTAGGAAGATATAATGTATTAAGTTGATTTTAGGAGAAGGAGAAGAAAAAGTATTAAAAAGAAATTTAGGATAATATTAATATAGTAAATTTATTAAAGAGAATGTAGAAATTTTTGGAGAATATTATGACCGTAAGTTGATAAACTTTAGCAGAGTATTAGGAATGATGATAATAAATTTAGCAAATGTAAGGTAATTGTAATCTTTAATATTTATTAATTAAAAAATTGAGAAGAATAAAATGAAACGTGGTGTCACACAAACTCTTTTGTCTTCTCATTTATATTTATATAAGTATATTAATTTTAAGGGAAAAAGATTAATCAATTATCTATAAAAGAGCTTAATTTTTAAACAAAAAATTACTTCTCTTTAATTTTTTTTATTAATACATATAAATATAATATAGCATTAATATATAAAATATAATCTCTCTTTGTACTCTATTGTAAGCAATATTTTATAACCGTATAATCAACATGTGAAATATGATTAAAGTATTGACATTAAATTAATATATCTGCCCAGCATTTATTATAATTTAATGAGATAAATACTAGTTTCACATTAAATTTATTAAAATCTTATATAGGTAAAACATCAGTTTAATAATTTTTAAAAAAATATACATAATAGCTATAGGCTTATAAATTCTTGCTTGATACCTACATTAGTGCCGATGTGTCTCGGGACTCCGACTCTTCTGCCCTCTTACACTCAGGTGACCGCCCGTTCATTGTCATCAAACAACAAATCTAGCATGTAAATGTTTTTAAAAATATAAAGAGTTTGTCCGGTGTGCATTAGCAATACCGATTTTTATAAATTTAAAGCGTTTTTATTGATAAAATTAATATAAATGTAAGAGTTCATTAATAATTATGATTAAAAATTAATTAAAATTGGACACATAAATTGTCTGAATCCAAAATATAAAATAAAAATAATTATACTGGAAAATCTTATTTATCCATCTTGTATGATAAGTTCCGCAACTTCATTAAAAAATGAGTAAAAATTAGAAAAGGCACAAAGTTAGACTTTGAGCAGACTGTATGATTAATGAACTGTATGATTAATGAACTACACAAGTCTTCAATTTGGATTTGGAATTATGACACTAAATGTATAAAAAATTGATGACTTATAATTTAAGTTGGAAATTTTATTATTCTTTGTTTTTTAATTATATTGATCTTATTAGTAAGCATGTGATTTTTTTTATTTTGTTAATTATTTATGTGATCATGATTTATGATCACCTTTTTTTTTTTCGAAAAATTTATGATCACCTTTTATTTTTATTTGGAAACAAGCATGGGTTAGATTCTCATTTATGTTTATTAGTCTTGGGTCTCTAAAAGACCAATGACATTAATTTGGAGAGAAAATAGGGGTAGGAGAGGATATCAAAATCTAAATATATCTATTTAATATGCACTGTATTAAAATTTAATTTTAGTATTTCTTTGCTAATTTTTTTTTTTTTTAAGTAAATGATATTCTTGTGCTAAGTGTCAACAGAATTTTAGTTCTTTTTTACTTTTTAAAAGGTACTTCCAGTTCTGCCAGGACATTTCAATCTTTTTGGTCTATCTATCTGCTCAAACCCATTTCCACTATTCTTGGAAGTTTTGAAAAAGTAATTTCACTACCTCATTCATCTATTAAAGATTAAATAGTTCAAATTTCAATATAATCATCCTTTTCTCCTAAATTATTTAAGTTACAATATAATCATGCTTTTTGCAATATAATCATCCTTTTTTCCTTTACCAGGACCTGTTAAAATTGTGAGCATTTCAGCAAAAGCTATTTCACTTTTTTTTTCCAATTAAGTTTAAAAAACAGGAAGAGACCCTTCTAAGAATTCAAATAAACAAGGAAGATCGGGTTTAAAATATTAAATTGATCTATATACTGTTTTCATGTTAACAAAATATTTAACTTTAACAAGATTGGAAATTTACTTCAAAATTCAAAATAAATTCAGGGCACAGTATGATATCCTGGCAGCAAACTCATCTTATTCTCATCACATTTTAGACATGAAACTACACAGCCACGGCTCAAAAAAATTCAATATAGAGATAATATTTACATCCTAACACAATCTTGCTTAAAAAATAATCACACACCATTCTACTGCAAAATTTAATAACCTCTTACTGAGCTTTGCCAAACCTCCACAAATTGCTGATCCTTCCTTGTCACAAACATCTTGTTTCCACCAAAATCCAAATTGGTGATCCTACTTCCTCCCATATCCTTTGCTCTGCCCATCAAATTCTTCCTAAACATCCTTTCCTCCGCGTCAGTACCATTTTTCCGCAGAGACCCTACCATAACCTCAGACCACATTTCTAAATCTCCTCCTTTGCTACAAAACACTTGATTGCCATGGCTCTTAATCTTACAACCTAAACCTTCCTTTTTCCCGTTAATCGTCTTTTGACCATCACCTAAACATTCCCAAGATTTTTCAGCACCAATGTTCCTCATATCAGAGAAGAAAACTTCTCCTGAATTCACACCAACCTTGAATATTGCAGAAAGATTATCCATCACAGTGACATCCGCAAAACAATCAACTTTTTCCTTTAACTCCCAAACTACATTACCCGACCTAATGTCCCAAAACTTAATATTACCCAACACTCCATGAGGTCCACTATGTGAACCAGAAGCCATTAATAAATTATAACTAGGTACCCAACTTAATTTAGTAGCTGGAATGGCAGAATGAAGATCAGCACCAAATATTTCACAATGACCAATCTCGACAACAGGGCGAAAATCACCCTGAAGTTCATAAACCATGATTGCACTAGAGTTTCTTCGTCCCGATTCAAAACTAGTAAACAAAAAATCAGGAGATGACCCAATTGATTGAACTGTTGAACTAGACCTAGTCACATTTTCCCAATACAAAGTCTGCTTAACAAAACCCTTATCAAGATCAAGAATCTGTAACCCCGAAAAATCGGTAGCTCCAGCAGCTACAACAAAAGGGCTTAATGACAACAAAGAATCCACAGCAGTGAATTGAGTCAAAATAGTAGATTTTCTTTGTAATGACCAATCAAAAGATGTAATTTTGCTACCATGAGCAACATGAACAGAACCATAAGGTGTAGCACAAATTGCAGAAGGTGAATCTCTACCACTTAAGTTCAAAATTAAAGACTTTTCAAGATTAAAAGGCTCAAATTGAGAAGGGTTAGATTGAGAATTAACAAGAAGTTGTTCAATACCATAAAACTTAGCTTCAAAAACAAGATCTTGAAGGTCAAAGGCCTTAGCTTTAGAAGGAAGATTACCAGTTCTAAGAAGAGAAAGAAGAATTGAGAACAATTCAGGGTCTCTATCAATAAAAGGAATAGATACATCAGTTGTATTACAAACCTTAGATAAAATTGAATCAGGGCCAGACTGAGTTAAGGTCTGTTTGGTTGTTTGGAAAAGCTGACCACCAACATCAATGGTGAAAATGTTGGAGGTAGATGAGTCTGCTTGTTTTGACTGCAACCCATTTGCAGAAAGTCTTGAAGCTATAATGGGTACCATTTTTTTCAGCTCAAGAAGCTTAAAAATCAAAACTTTTTTCAAGAAGAAGAGTTTTCAAAGGGTTTATGGGAAGGGTATGGAAAAGAACAGTTGGGGGTTGATTTTTAGTTTAAAAAAATATATAGATTAAAATATATATATATATTTATAAATATAATGTGCCGGCTGTTTTATTGAGTTGGACAACTTGGACCAGGCAAGAAAACAGAATATTTGGTGTTGTTTAGTAAGAAATGGACTGGAAGATGCTTTGCTAGATTACCGTTTGAGATAGTGTTTTTATTGTTGTTCAAAAGCTCCATAATTCGATATATATAATAGTAGTATTTTAGAACACTTGAATTCGTTTGGTTCAGAAAATTTGGGTATCATGTATGAATTTTGTTCCATCCATACCCATATCTCATGTTTGATTAATGATTTGTATTTGCCGAAATTCATATATGAAACCCACTTGAAATCAAATTTGATACTTTAGTGCAGATGTGTGTATGAAAAAGTGGTATGAGATATCATATTTATTTTTATTATTCAATCTTTATTTCTACAATTATATATCATTTATGTACACATATTTTAAATTTGATCTATTATTTAATTTTAAATAAAATAATAATAATATTTATCTAATACCAGTTTGTAAGATTTAATTTATTAAAAAATATTTAATTATTATTTAATTATTTAAATTATATTTTACTAATCATATACTTTTTTAGTAAATTTTCATTTGTAAATTGTGTAAAAATTTAATTTCAATGTACAATGTATACTTTCACATAATATTAGAATTAAAATTAAAATATCGATTATATTTAAAATAAAATAGATTCATTGCAGCACTGAACCAAACATATAATATCAGGAATCATTCATCATCTAACTTGATTCCTGATTCTAAACCCATACTGATTTGTGAACCACACGGCCCCTAAAAGAACACTTGATTTAAAAATATTGTTAGATATTTAATGTCATGGCTACAAAATTGAGTATAAAATATTTTTATTAGTTGATATTAATGTCAATGATCTATTATACTCGGATTTAAAGTATGATATGTATCATTTTATATTTTTAGCATTTTTTTTGTTCATATGTCATTTTCATAAATAAAAAAAAATTGTCAAACTTTTTGAATTTTGTTCAATAACTATATGTTCTCGTACATTTTTGAGTATATATTTTCGTATATTTTTGGAGTGAGTAAGAATCGAATTCAGGACCATGCAATTAAATACTAATATATAATAAAAGAAATTCGCACATAATGTTGAAATTTAAGGGACTTATTTAACTTCCTAGTGTGGATCAATCTCATAATTTGAGTGTGCTGGTGCCATACTGCCATTCAGTAGTCTGTACTCTTGCCATAAAAACGTGAAAAAGGAGGAAAAGAAAAAACACGAGCATGGTCTTGTTCTGAATTGAAATCGATTTGAAAGCCAGTCAATCAATATCTGACTGATTTTGCAGCTGTCTCTTGACGTTTGCAAGATTTATTTTTGTTCCTCACAAGGAGTCATGTATAACAAAACAAACCTCAACAGCCAACTGAAAGCCTGTCTTTTTATTCAGTGCCTAACTAACTTCCACTATTGTTCCCAACTAAAGTACTTTCCAGCTTAACTTTAAAATACTTATTATTTGCAGTTGGTCAGTTAGTCCAATATGATCCCCTCAAATTTTAAGTACAAAATTAGATTAACAGTGATTTGTAAGTAATTGCTAAATGTCTGTTGTTTATCTCTGCTGTTAGATTAAATGTTCAAAAATTACAAACAACTTAGTTAAAAATAGGTTGCACTGCCTTCAACAAACCATGTTTAAGAAGTTGCTTATTCTTGCCAAAACTCCAGACAAGCTCATCATAGTTACTTGATCTATCAGAGACCAGCTTGAGAAACATCAGGACCTATGGTAGTATAAGATGTAGAATGAATAAGCAGACTGCAAAATGATTTATATAAATTATACATTTCTATATTACATACTGGGAAGACCAGTAAAGATGTTTATTTGTGTTAGTTTTTATGTTACTGCATTTAGTCTGGGATTTTAAAAAAAAACAGGATTATGCTAACAAAATCTAAACAAATGTCCACCTGTTGCTATTGTTATATGATCTGTAACTTCCTGAGAATAGCAACCTATCTGCATTGCTCAGTCCTGCAGTCGTCCCTCTAAGAGCTGCAGAATTCACTACTACTTATTACTATTTCTGTCAGTCATTGATAGTTTCCTTCGGATTGTACATGTTCAGCCACAATTTAGCACAAACTGCACTGAAATCCAGTAGCTCATAGACCAGTTAACTGACACCTGGCTGCATAACTGGGAAGAAAGACCAGTTCTTACTTGGAACAACCTCCTTCCCAATAACTTTTTCATTGGCCCACCAGTCAGAGCCAATAGAAGTAGGCTTATCAGAATGTCCTCCGTCAGCACTATCAAAGTTGAATTCCTTAGAAGAACCGAGAGTAATTGACCGATGCTTATGACGCCTCTGTTCATCCTCAGCGTCTACAGAAGTTCTCTTATGAGTCACTTCAAATTGTCCACTGGTATAACACTCTTGATCATCAGCCAGTTCTAAAGAATTCTCTTCTCCTTCACGAAGACATTCTACATACTTGGGGAATACTGACACAGCCTTCGACGATGAAGCTGACTTCTTTTCCACACATCTAACAACTTCTTCTGCAGTTATTTCAAATGAAACTCTATGATTTACAACATATTCATCATGTCGCCACCCATTAAATGCAGTTGTGAGGGGAGAAATATCTGATTTTTGACGATCCAGCACAAAAGCATCACGAGATTTGTGGTGCACAGCATCTGGGGTCAAAGAACCAGATCCTTGTTGTGATTTCCATTGACGGGGAGGCAGATTTTCAAGGTTCCAGAGCTTCGGAGGATTGCCAGTCTGAAATTCAAGGGATTGGAGACGATCAGGAACAGCATCCGGATCAGGAAAAGGAGATGAGGTGCCCGATTGGGAGATGCCTGAGCTGGGAGAGATCAGTTGGCCAACTGGACTTCCAGGGTAAAGCTGGTAAGATTGAAAGTCATAGTGGGAGAACGGAAATTTTTTATCAGATTCCCCATTTTGGTGGTTGGGTTCAAAAAACCGTGCAAATGGGACCTCAGGCGAGGAAGGTGTAGTAAACTGAAGGGATTCTGGGGGTGGAGTAAAAGGAGTACCCGGTTCAGTAGTGAATGTTGAACTCGAGAATCCCGGGGGAGTCACCAATTGGGTTTCATGGGCATAAGGACCGATGGCAAATATGTTGGCTGGCCCAGCAGGTGAGTACATGTTGGCAGATAGGGTAACTGATCCAGTCGGTGAGAGAGTGGCTGAAGGAGGTTCTGATTGAAGGTAAGACGCTGGAGATGATGGAGGTGCAAAGAAGGGAAGTATGATGGAAGGTACATGGTTTAAGTTTTGAGCTGTAGGAGCTTCTGCTACTACTGTTGTTTCAGGGACAAAAACAGCAGGTCCGATCCGTTTCCTTTGTCTACCAGATCCAAAACACGAATATATGCTCCAGCAGCCTCCCCATCTTGTTTTCTGTTTTTGAACATAAGTTATTAACTCAGTAATAACCAATTTCTATTCTCGTAAATACAGCAGTCCAGAATAAGTTCGTCTAAGCATATCCCCAATGATTTCAAATAATTATTAACTACTAAAGCTTTCAGATAGTATATCACGCGATAGAAGAAAGTCTTTTCATAACAGAAAATCATATATCTTGAAAGTAGAAAATAGTATTTAGATACATGCACAATGGTATTACTAAACATAATTATAAATCTTGAAATTAACAAATAGTTTTTTAGGATTTTCTTCGATGTTTAAGACTTCATGGACTTTGACAATATATTCCCCCAAAGGAGAAAACCCCATTAAAAATCATTCCTTTATTTCTTACATCTAGAAGTATAGTCTTATATTGACAAAAATAGACTATAATCACAAATATTCAAGTAGTTGAACAAATCAATTACTCCAAGTCCATGGTCTGTTACAGTGATATCATATATTGTGAATTTACTGTTCTTTAATTCACCGTCTGTGACACTGAGAAAGACGCAATACTGATTCCTGATAGCAAAGAGATGTAGTTACAATTTGATACTAAATGTCGGGGTGGATTTTGATTTAAAGATGGCTAATTCATTAAGTCCTTCAAGACCTCAAGAACATATCACTTTCATTTCTTCAATCCAGCCAACATTTATTTAAGTTGATGAGGCTATGCCAGTAAAAATATATGATTACAAATTTACAATACCCAGCTATGAGCTAACTCGTCAAGATTCCTTGTTACCAATTTATAAGTTCTTGTTGCTGCTAGTATATGTTTAGATATGATTCCTATTAATCGAAATCAACTGCATCTCAATTCTCACCACAATAATCATGATTCATGACCAAGTCAACAGGTAATAAGAAAAGTTAAAAGTAAATAAAGTTGATTTAAAAGCTCTTTTCATTCATCTACTAAAATAAATTTTCTCTTTCAGAATCACCATACCCAACCCTTCATAAAGTTGGTCAAAGAAAAAGGTTAAAATCATGTACTTGGTTATAACAGTAACATTTATAAATCTTGTTTCACAAACACAAAATCCCAACATCTGAATTACATAAACACTTGATTACAATCAAAATCTCAGACTACTAACTTATAATCAGATTTAAATATCTAGAAATTTATTTAATCTTCTGTTAATTATTATCACGCATCAATACAATCATATTTATCACAAATTAAAGTCATCACATTAAATAAAACAGCAGCACTAACATAATTTCCAACATCATAAGTCAAAAACATAAAATCTAACAACAAAAAATAAATCAGACTCAACAAATAACACAAAAACATAAATATGTTTACCTGAACAGAAGAAGATGGAGGCAAACGATTGCCAGCTGATGTGATCGCATTAGCAGCTGCGTTTATAGTCTCCAACGTATTATTCAAACCCCTCATTTCTCCATTCATTTTTCAGATCACTTGTATATAAAAATCAAACCAATATATTATTATTATTTATTATCCGATCAAATCACAACCCAACAAAAGCTTGAAACTTTTTTCAAGAAAATATGGAAATATTTTGTTCATGAAATCCCAAGCAAATTTAAATAAAACCCAAATGGATTGAAGAGCAAGAAAGTATGATAAACTGATTTTGTGATGCTTATGTAGATGATGATATATATCAACTATGAATGTTTATGATGTAAGTATAGGGTTCTGAGGTCAAACACGGCAATGACTTGCTTTTTAGTCATTTTTTTAATTTTACATACAATAGTGCTTCTGCTAATTTCTTTTAATTTAAATTACTGTATTATCCTTGTGACAAACAGTGAAATAGAAATTAGACCCGCAATATGAAGGGTAGTTTTGTCAAAAACTAGGGATCAGAGTAGAACTAACTCAACAACTAGTTGTGTAGTTATAAAAAAAAGAAGATGTGTAGGGGGGGATGATGATTGTCAACAAAGTGTGCACGTGTGCTTGGGCATCCAAACATGAATTTTCACGATGCCCTTTCGTCGGCACTTCCTCCTTTTAGTTTGGTATTAAACGGACCCCGCCGCGCCAATTATTTCTTCCATAACCCCTTCTTTTTACTTTCTTACATATTTCTTGTTAAACCAATACGAGGAATTTTTTAAATATTTTTTCGGCAAAGTTGAGTTAGCTACAAATTTCATGCTCCAAGTTCGGATTGATCAAAATCGACGTATTCGAATTCAGTTTGAAATCTTGATTTCATTTTATTAAGTATTTCGAAAGCTAGAATACAATACATTTGATTTGACTTCAACTCAACTCAATTAAATATATAAAATATATAAATTAATTAAATATTATATAATAATATATAAAATAACATGTAATACATGGTATTAGATAAATAAAAAATAATAACAATACAAGCTCAATTAGGCTCGCGAGCCTTAGGAACAGTTATATAAATTTCGAACACGACTTAATAAATCATTTGAATAGTTTGAGCTCAGCTCATTATTATCGAGTCGAGTAGCTCACAAACCGTTTGGTTCACGCCGAGTTCCAACAACAAAACATGAGAGCCAAATGACCTTGACAAGCAGAGTAATTAAGAAATACTTACTTCGTTAAGACCTGTCGGAATAAAACAAATGGTATGAGAGCCAAAACAAGTGAGATCACAAAGCCAGCGGGTCGGATTTGGATCGAATTTAACTAAATTTATATCCATATTCAATTAAATTTATTGAATCAAATTCAGATTGGATTGTTTTCGGATTTTTAATAACATAATCCATATCCAAATCCATTAGGATTTCAGATTATCGGCCCAGACCTCTAGGTTCATTTATAAATAAATAATATTAATTTAACATTATTCAATAATAAAATAAACCCAAGTACAAAAATCTATATAATACCCATAGATGTTGCTAAAATTAATTTTTTTGAAAAAATATGTAAAATATTTTGAGTTAAAAATAATTATGAAATAAATAATAAGAATAAAATAATGTAATTTAATTTGAGAAAAATATGAAAATTAATTTTATATGTCAATTTCATAAATTAAAATAGAGAAATTTTGTGAATTGCAAATAAAATGCTATGTATGAAAATAATTTTCAACACACATAATTCACTAGAAGATGATGACATGTGGTGGGTACAAGAAATTATAATATGATGAAATAATAGTTTGTATGAAACTACAATAAAATAACTTTAAAAATAAGAATATTGATACATATAAAAGTAAATTATATTGATTTATTATAGTTAAATTTTATTCATATATATATAATTTATAAATATACTGCCCATGTCCCAGTAAATTCTTAACATTTAAAATACAGTGCTCGACACGCATTTTAAAACTCTTATTTAGTATGGTTACATAAATTATTTAAAAAAAATTGTCTTAATTAAAATTAAATGTATAAATTGTTATTAAATACAAAAATTTAAAAATAAATTATAAAACTATATACTAGACAAAAGTCTTAAAATGCATGCCGAAATCTCTATTTTAAACGTTAAAAACCTACCGGAACGAAGGGTGTATAATTTTAGTAGTTTGGATCGGGTATTTATCGAATTGAATGAGTGAAAATCTATATCTACTTCTTAATGGATCAAATTATTATGGGATCGTTTTATTTTTATACAATCCATATTTACCTATTAAGACTCAGGTCGGAACGGACCTCCGATCTATTAACAAAGCCCAAAGCATCCATGCAAAAAGATTAAGAAATGTCTCAATAAGATTTAGTAAGAAGCAAAATAACAGACATGTAGTTTCGATATTATTAGTTACCACCAGATCAATATAAACAGTGCCGATAACTGTTTAAACAGCTTTGCGGGCAATGTTCTTATTTTTCTTCATAATGTTGAGTTTACAGTTGTAGTTGCTTAACAACTATTCACTGTAAAGGATGTGATAACGTTTGAAAAGATGAGCACTGTAAAGTTTTAACCTACTTGGTAAATTGATCGTTATGATTACTTTTGTGACTGTAGTTCAACACCATAAAATCTTTTAACTCAAGTAACTTTAAAAGCAGCTTCAGACAATGCCAAAAGTGTTTTAAAACGAAATATCAACAGCTCCAAACAATGCCAAAAAATTTCTAAAACAAAATCGTAACACTGAAGTACAAACACTAATCATGAAGACATCCAACATCACATCAACAAAGTTCAGTATTTATAAAGCGGTTTTAACATTGTATTTGTATCTGCCTAGGTCACAAAATCTATTTTATTGTAAACTGCAAGATATTTAAAAAGTGAGTATCCATAATCCATATATGATATCAAGAATTCCATATAAAGCAACAAGTCCAGCTCACAAGAGTGTGGCTTTGAAATCTATGTATGATATCAGGAATTCCAGATAAAGCAATAAATCCATCCAGCTCAGGGTGAGAAATTATCAGGCATGAGACATTCAAGGAGCTAAGCTCTTTGAAGCAATTTCGTACACATTCTCTGAAAGTCCATTAGCAGACATGATCATCTCCAGTTGTGCCTGTAAACATTAAAAACAATGTAAATTCTATCACTAGTCCAGCCTCTCGAAGACAAAAAATGAATATAATCTACCGAGTAATTTCATGTGGTTGTTTATTAGCTAAAATACAGAACTAAGTTAACAAAATCACCACTCCAGTGCATAGCTATACTTAGTCCTATAAATGCCTTAATGGATAGTTGGTCCTATATTTAGGACTAAAGATTAGCTATAGTCATCCTTGCCGCGTCATCCAACCAACAAGAACTATGCATTGGAGCATGGAGCCATGGACATAATAACATTTTATGCATTTGGTCATATATCATTTAAATGTAATTAGTTCAGTTTTAGAACTATGAATTGCAGCACTAGTTGTAGTTTAAGACCAAAAAGGAAAAACTCCTTTTTGGTCTCAAATTATAACAATGGCTATAGCCATTTTAGCTTTAGCATTGGACTCACTCTAACAAGTGGTTAAATGATCCCTAAAAATACGAAGTGCAGCTAAATTCTACAGTATTACCTTCGCATGGCCTTGTCTTGTTTCATCGTATCTCTTCCATCTAGAGAAGGCTGACACCATCCGAGAGGCCACCTGCAAATTGTAAAGAAAATTTCAAGTAACAGGTATCAAAAGCTTGATCATAACCACATTAGGCAATCCATTATCAAAGGACCTGAGGGTTCAGTTTGTCGAGTTGCACCACCAGCTCTCCCAAGAATCTATAGCCTGACCCATCTTTTGCATGGAAATTGACAGGCGAGCCACAAAATCCTCCGATCAGTGAATATACCTGTAGCGGGGAAACAATCATGGCACAAAATGTAAATCAAGCGTGTTAATGTGCACTTGTCTTCACTTAAATCTATACTACAAGCCCCTAATGTCTGTTTTATTGTGTGTGCGCATGTCATTTACCTTGTTTGGATTGCGCAGATCAAATGCTGGATGGTTCAAGAGGCTCTGAACATTCTTAACATTTCCTGGAATATTGGACATGGCTTGAAGAGAAAACCACTTATTAACAACCTGAAGGGAGGAAAATCTAATGTCAAAAATTCTTGAAGCCTCCACGGTTTTAAAGATTGTTCTCAAGCACCCAAATGATCAGTTTAACGCTCTAAAAAATTTAATATTACTTCCACACAAACAATTAACTATGCAAGGTATAAAAGCAAAAGAGGGTATCAATGAAGAGGAAGCCTGGAGAGACCAACCAGGTAGTCATGTTGCCATTTGTTGTAGAAGTCGGAAAGAATTTCATCCCGAGTTTTACCAGCATTCTGAGCTATAGCAGCCAGAGCAGCAAATTGATCAGTCATATTTGTAGCAGTTTTATATTCATGCAAAGCAAGCTCTGTAAATTCTTGATCTTCAAGCGACACAAGATATGCTGTTACAATAAAGGAAAAATTAGCAAAAACAATTAGACAACTATAACTTGCTACATCCAGCAAGCACAGGGAAGATTTGAAAGTAGACATACCAAGTGCCGTATTTTTAAGAGCTCGTCTTGACATATTTAGATGGTCAAATTCGTACTTCTCCGAACTTCTGTTGTTTTTGACCTGTAACATATTATAATTAAATAAAAGAACATAAAAAGAAAAAAAATAAACAGCACTCCAAACAGGAAATATGAGGTACTTTACCGTATTGAGTAGCTCTTCTTTCAGTTCAGAAGCAAGCTGCTTTCTTATGAAAGATCGAACAGAATGAACAGCATCAGGGTCCGCAATTTTCATCAAATCCATTATTTCTCCTTCACCCGGAAGAGTCATAGCTTTTGCAATAAATTCCTATATTTTTAAACAAAAGTGAAGTTATTAGAGCATATTCTTTTGATATCTGGAATTGGGAAACAGAAGACAGATCAAAAAGGAAGGCAGTGGCTTTAAATTAAAAATAATATAGCACCTTGGACAATATTCAAAGTAAAAAAGAAAATTATCGTACCTTATCCAAGCTTGAATCGCAAAGGATACTTCTAAGACCATTTACAAACTTTGGATCAAGAACCAATGGTCTATTTTGCTGGAAACTCTCCACTAGGCTGAGCATAAGATTTCTTGATAGGATCTGACCAGCCTCCCAACTAAATTGGAACATAATAAACTACATTATGCTAAAGTCTGATTTTGAGACTTTTAAGTTGAAGTGATTATAGAAAGTGCTTACCGGTTGAATTCATCTGAATCGTGAGCAAGAAGGAAGAACAGATCACTGTCAGTGAGATCAGAGTCAAGACGAATAGGAGCACTGTAACCCCGTAGTAGAGATGGAATGGGTTTTTGAGTAATATCAGAGAATACAAATTCTTCTTCTTTCTGCAAGTTGAAGATACAAGTACAATTACTCAGGAAGACTAAGAAGTAAAAGAAGAAAACAAAATTCGTAAGCAAAGACAAAAGGGCAAAAATAAGTAAACAGATTAGAGACCAAAAGAATGTCAGGAATGTATGGTCAGATAAAACATTTCATCTATAGCACAAAACAGGGTGCCACCCAAGGGAGCTTCAATAAGTTCCCAAACTGACTAACTACTATCCAAAATATCTATGCAACGATTAAGATGTAATGAAGCTTCGTAAGCAACAGCACATTTAACTTTGTTATATTATTCTGACGCTAGTGCAAAACATACTTTATAGAAATTCTTGGTTTTTTTAATATTCAGAGCACACAGAACAACTCAAAACTAGACCGTGCAGTGCAGCCCACATAATATTGTGGCAATCTACTAAGAATTTTTAGACTCATAGAACTTTAGGTCTAATAGGAACGGAAAAATCCGGGCATTAGCCTCATAGTTTTCTTGAGTAAACCCCATTCCCACAAAATTGCAAGTGCATGATTATAGGAGCAGGGAACAATGACGGGTGAACAGTCATCTAAGATAGTTTTTGACAAAGTGTAACTGCATTTTTAACATAGGTCGACCTTAAAATAATACTGACTAAAAAATATTTATGTTAAAGGTTGAAACTAACCTTTGTAACTCTAAGAATTGTTGTGTGGACTGGTTGGCCATTAGTTTCCACAGACTCTAACTTTCCATCATGATATACAGAAGAGAGAGGCATGTCACGACCGCTGGAGTCCAACAGACCAACAGCCACAGGAATGAACATGGGATCTTTCTCCGGTTGCCCTGGGGTTGGGGGTACTTCTTGACTAAAACATATAGCAGAAGAATGTGTAACAATCACAACATAAAGAGGGGGGGGGTGTTCTATAAGAAAAATACTTGGTATTTATATCTTGATTAGTGAGTACCAATAGATGGGAATTAATACCTGAACTTCAATGAGAAAGTTCTAGATTCAGCATTGTAATTAGAAGAAACCTTCACAATAGGTGTCCCAGCTTGGGAATACCTATTTATTTATTTAACAAAAGCATGAGGATCACAACATACTGATAGAATTCGCCAAAATATCAAGCCAGATTGATGGCATACCACATCAAGAAATTAGAAAAATCTGCATTATTAGCATCTCTCATGGCAGCAAAGAAATCTTCACAAGTCACAGCTTGGCCATCATGCCTTTCAAAGTAAAGATCCATGCCCTAAAAATATGATGTCAAGAAAGTACGTATATCTTTGATTTAGATAGCCTTAAATCTATATTATACTAAAATTGGTTCCACGTTCTTACTTTTCTGAATCCTTGAGTGCCCAATAATGTTTTGTACATCCTAACAACTTCAGCGCCCTAACAAAATATAACCAGGTAATGTATCAAGAGTGGTACATGGTTGAGAGAGGGAGGGTGAGGGAGAGAGGGAAACGGGGAGAGACATAGGGGGGGAGGGAGGGAGAGCGAGAGAGACCTTTTCATACACCTGCAAACAAGAAGGCAAGCAGCAGCAACATTAGTATCAGCAGTCAAGCAATTTTCATTACCCTGGTAAATCAGGACTAACAAAGATAGTGATGAAAGATTTTAACATACCGTCACTGCAGGTTCAGTCCAGTTCCGAATAAGAGACCAGGTTAATTTGCAAAATCAATGTACATCCAAGTCAAAACCAGAGAACGGTAGCATAGTCAACATAAAAAATACAATATGATCAGTGGGAAATAAACCATAATTTTAATCAAACAGAAAACTTGCCCGTGTAGAAGTTATCCATCTGTTGGAATTTAAAAAAAACACACCATAAATATTTCCCCAAAATTAGAAACTTTAAAGAATATGAATACACTAGAATATAGAGGAGGAGGGAGGACGGGATTGGGGGTAGAGATGATGAAGATAAGAAATGAACTTCATACCTTGATGTACGAATGAGGTCGCACAGGATGAGCCATGGGACCAGCATCCTACGAGTTCAAGATATATTTCTATTAAGACCGGATAAATGTAGATATCTGACTCCGACAAACTTAAAATATTAAACAATTTTAAAACTATATAGGCTCTCAAGTACCACATCACCTAGACTGCAGAATGATACTTAGCAATCTTGGTAGAAGTGCCACAGACAAGTAGCTAATTTGACAAAACAAGATCTAAAATATCAGTATAGTGACTTTAAAAACATATACCTGTGGAAATTGATAAGTCCGAAGCTTTGAGACATCAGCAATCCGCTTCACTGCACGACTTCCCATATCAGATGAAAACTCCTGCCAATCAGATTACGGATTTTCAAAATCAGAGCCACTGTAAAATGTCAAAGTTGACTGCATTGAGGCATATGAAAATATGTCTACCTGGTCACGGAAAACAGTGAGACCTTCCTTTAGACTCAGTTGGAACCAATCACGGCATGTCACTCTGGATAGTCAAATGCCAAAGTAAGTTCCTTTTTTTGGTAATTGAAAGGTTCAAATAGGGCAAACACGACTTAGGATTTTAAATATGATGCAAATTAAATTTTTCCATCCCAATAAATTATATTGATACTGTATTCCAGCGAAAAAGAACTGTCAAAGGAAGTTAATAAGGGCTTCTAAGGTAATATAAAAAAGTTTCAAGTTGGAAGAGAGAATATTGCAGTTGAAGTTAACCTGTTGCCAGTCCAGTTGTGAAAGTACTGTAAAATAAAAAAAAATGAAATGTAAAAATTTCGACAGATAAAGGAAACATCAATTGCTGTCATTAAATTAATGACAAACCTCATGTCCAATAACACCCAAAATTGCGGCATAATCTGCATCTGATGCAGTTTCAGGAGATGCCAAAACAAGTCTGGAGTTAAATATCTGTGTACAAAGAATCAAAATAACTTCTGGATGAAAAATGGGGCGGGGGATTTTCCAAATACAATATATAAAGTGAGATAAAGAGAGGGAGGGAGGGAGGGAGGGAGGGAGGGAGCGAGATCTTGTACATTCAAACTTTTGTTTTCCATTGCACCCCTGAGAACCATGACAAAAAAAAATGTCAAAAAAATATATATAAACCATCCAAGAATCAAGTCAGCAGCAAAATTATAAGCAACTTACATGTTAAAATCTGGAACAGCAACTACATTGAAGAGATCAAGATCATACTCAAGGCCAAAAACCTGTAGCGTGTAAAAAGCACATAGCAAGATAAGGGTACTGCCTAGTTTGCAGTAAACTTGACATTAATTGAAAATAAATACGGAAAGAAATATAAAAAAAAACTAACATCTTCATCCCACTTCATAGCCGCCTTAAGAGAATACATTGCATGCTCAGTCTTAGACACATCCTGTGCAGGGGTCCATATTCTAAGTGAGACTTTACGACCTGAACGAGTTGTAAAGGTATCATCTCTACTCTCCAACTGCCCAGCAACTAAAGCGAAAAGATAGCATGGCTTCTTGAAAGGATCCTCCCAAAGAGCATAATGTTTGCCTCCCTGTATTGTAACCAAAGTTAAAAGGTAGAGCTAACATAACAAGCCAAGCATCTTCGGATAAATAATAAGTAAAGTTCACCTCTAAGTCTCCTTGTTCAATAAGATTCCCGTTAGACAGCAAAACTGGATACAGTAGCTTATCAGCTTCAATACGACAAGTGTATTTAGCCATAATATCAGGCCGATCCTGATAGAGACAATGAAACACATTAGATAGTGAAGAAACTAATTTAAGATATGAGCAATCATCTATTCCAACTAAAAAACCTGATAGAATGTAATTTTGCGGAAACCCTCTGCTTCACATTGTGTGCAGAAATTCCCAGATGACTGGTAAAGCCCCTGTAGCAAGTAATCACATCTCATAACGTCAAAAGACAAAGAACATAGTAAAAGAATTACATTCATGATAAAAAAGATCTTATGCAAAAACTTGGGAAGAGGGAATAAGATATCAAACATCTAATGACGTGTTCTTCTGTGGGAATATCTCAGTAACAATTTCCAGTATAAATTTACTGCTCGGAGGTGATTGGAGAATCAGGTGCCGTGAATCCAGCTGGAAATCACCCTCCTGGAGGACATAGATATTATAGAGTTAAAAAGTACATACATACAATAGAAGGTTTTGAGAATTGGATGGATGAAGCTCAATTTCTTTATTCCTCATCTATAAGAAGACTATTCCAATGAAGGAACAATTTTCAACCATTTAAAAAAGGAATAGAAAACATTAGAAGCAACAGAAATACAAGGCTGATATTCCAAAGCTCAAAGTCAAACATTTATTTTTCAAGTTAGTAGTAACTACACTACAAGAAAATTGAGCTGAAAAACAGCAAAGAACTCCACACCTTCAGATCCTTTCCGTTGATCTTCACTGAGAGAAGCTTGAGATCATCACCATTTAAGACCAATGGAGAAACACAACCTGTATTGATGAAAACCAGGAAGATCTGAATTTCAAAGTCTGTAGACTATGCTGTAAAATTTTCAGCACAAGTTGTACTATTCAGTCTGATGCTTATTAGTTGTAGCAAACTCTTAAGTGAAAATTGAAATACTGAAGAACAGTTGTTTAATACCTTCAACTCTGGGATAAACACTTATGTTGGAGTAAACAATTGTCTTTTCCTCACCCAGCATGAATTTAAGATCCACCTGAGCACGAAGTAACAGAAAATGACATAAAGTGATAAAAATGCATTCATATGCATCAAGTAATTTCATATTTTCAATTTGTAAGCTCAGAAAATTGTTCAAGCAGTCTAGACATTCCAGATGAGGTGATAAGATATCTTACTGTATCAAAATAATAATCAGGTGACTTGTAGTCTTTCAGAAAAATTTCCTTTGGCATATCCATAGTGGATTCTTCGACTTGCTTTGGTGATTCGGTTGCGACAGAACAAATCAATCCGCGACTACTTCTCCTATCAACCTAGACAAAGTTGTGTTGTAAAATGATTAAGGTAGTGATCATTTGTCACAAACTCACAAATTGATCATAGCTTAAAATAAACAACTTACAGGAAAAGAATGATATGGGAATTTATAACTTCTCCAATTTGATACCTAAAATAAAAAATATCATAAACACTTACAGTTAAGTTTCAGGCTTTAAATGTCAGAAGACTCAGAAAAATAGGACATGCCAATCTTATCAACATTATCTAGTTTAGCACAAATGACATAAATTGCACAAACCTCCGAAGTAAGATAATGTCTATATTTTGAAGTATTCTTTGCTAAATGCCTAGATGAGCTGCCAAAGCAAGTGGAATGAAGCTGCAAAACAACAAACAGAAAAGTGAGTTGCATTCATATAAACCTGTTTTTTAACTTTTAAGCTAAAAATCTGCACATCCAAACAGTACATCACAACGTGAACATTTTACAATATAAAGGCTTATTCTTAGGATAGAGACTATATGCATTATCCAACTTTCTGTATACTAAATACGAAAGACCACATTTGGGCCAAAAGGCACAACACAAAGTTCCAAGAAACCAACTTTTACTGAATTTTCTTTTCGAAAACAGCAGAATAATTATACAAATACATATGAAGAAAAGATGGTTTCGAAAAATCACAGGAGCACTGGAGATCAAACCCAAGAGACAAGTCCTCGAAATACCAATTGAACCTTTACATGGAAGAATCAAGCGAGCCATAATCCAACTAAAAGAACTCCTACATAAGCTAATTATAAATTCTTATCAGCTCAATACTAAAACTAAAAATACACCCACAAGAAAAAGGTCAAATCTTTATCAAAACCAAAGCTACCCAGATGGTCAAATCACAAAAGAATCAATAAAAGACACTAAAACCCCCTAAATTATACAAATAAATGATAGCCCTTTAACAGATACAAATGAAATATAAAGCTAGCAGTTGTGTTTTAATAAGGGTTATCAAGAAAGATAAGGATAATTCAAATCATGGACATGAAAAATCAAATAATAAAAATTATTTAACTGAAAAACAAAATTATGAATGATAATTTTTTACCTTTGTTCTCTGGGGCGTGGAAACACACAGATGATGGATTTATATTATCTTGCAGAAACCTAAGATGAAAACCCTTGTAGCAATATATACACAGCGAGTGACAGATTATTTTGTTTTATATTAATTAATAATTAATATTATTTAGTATTAAATTAATAAAAAAAAATTATCCTGTTCATTTTATTGGTGATTTTTGATTTGTGTGCCAGTAGTATATAATTTCACATCAGTTGCCTGTGAGTAGAATTCATTTTAAAAGCCCATGTAGTTGGGCCCAAAAGTCCAAATAAAAGCAAACTGACTATATTTAGTTTGTGGGCCAGAGTGTGTGGTCCATCAAACAAACCGTGAAAAATGTGAGTGAAAAAAGATCACAAAAATGACCTTTTTATTGATTGCATTTGCAACCCCCAAGTGTTTGTTGTTTCAAAAAAAGAAGATTTCAGAGTTCCCCCCTTCGACTATTTAAGAAAATATTTGAGCATTTTTTAGGGCGTGCGCGTATAATATAAACAATATTTCCTAATATAAGTCGAATTTTTAACTAAAATCTATCATTGGCCTAAACAAAGAAATACTAAAATATATCATTCTGACTATAATAAAATGAGAAATGATGGATGCATCGAAAATTTGTCACATGATTGATCCAAACAAAACATGACAAAATTTAATTGATAATACCTTTATAAAATGGTAATTACGAGAGCTGTAATCCGTATATTCGGGTTTTTAATTACCTGAGAGTTTTCAAGTTCCTCATCCAATTATCCAACCTGATTCTCTCAACGCGATTAATAATATGTTACATCAAGATTCATGCTATGCATCTATCATTTCTCCTTTTATTATAGTCAGGATGACAAAATTTAATTGATAATATCTTTATAAAATGGTAACCACGGGAGCTGCAATCATACATTCGGGTTCTTAATTAGCTGAGACTCTTCAAGTTACTTGTCTTATTATCGAATCTGATTCTCTTAGTACGATTAATCATATGTTACATTTATATTCATGCTCACTCGCAACATTATTTTTGATATATTGGAAATGCAAAAATAACATGGCAATTTTCTTTATGACATATCATGAGAGAAACAAATTGATGTGTTAATTTTATTTATCGTATGAAATTTAATCACAACCACGAAATTTTCATTATTGAGAGTAAACAATTATTTTTGTAACCGAAATATTTAAGCACTTATACTAGATTGTAAGACTTTATCTCTTTTTTCTATCTTAGATAACCCGTAGCCGCTAGACTTTGAGAGCGCATCGGGTAAATTCTACGGACTAACATAATAACTTGCAAATCACATGAACCAAGATAAACCGTATTTAAACGACAGACTCTAACTCAGAATTTATAATCATAAATTCTCCTCACATGAAATTCGAACATTTAACCAAGAGAATAGTTATTCTCATTTTAACCAATTGAGTCAATTATTGCGGGCAATTTTCCCTTTCTGTTTCTATTGTACTAAGAAACATACTCTCTCCGTCCCTCCCAATTGTTATCGTTTTTGGGAGAGTGTCCGGCACGCATTTTAAGATGAATAAAAAATATAGTTCTTATAATTTTTTTAAAAATTTATTCTTCTGAATAAAAATTGAATGTTTAAACTTTTATTCAGAAAAAGAATTTTTTTTAAAAAAATTATAGAACTATACTTTTTATTCATCTTAAAATGCGTGTCGGACACTCTCCCAGAAATGATAACAATTGGGAGGGAACAGTCTCTACATGCATACAACCGAAATTCAATGTCACAGGTATTCCTAATTAATCTTCTACTTTAAAATAAAGCCCACACCCCACACAATAAAACTTTGGAAAAAATATCGTAATTCAATCCTAGTATATCCCATGTACTCACCAATGCAAACCAGTCAACTTAAACACAAGTCACGGTCACGGCTTATGAACAAAAAGGGTAGAGAAAAAAGGGCAGCTTGCGATTTGCAAATAATGGGGGTCATAATGAATAAAGGGGGGTTTTTTAATGTGTACAAGTGTTGTGACGTCTTTGTACCACTTTCCAGGTAGATTCCAGTTCATTAAACATTTTATTTTTACTAATGTTTTTTTTAATTAATAGAAACCTGGCTAAAGTATACTTGTAGAGTTATTAGTATAATTTTGTTTGACTTAAGTCTCACTGTTTCTGCAAATGCGCCATTAACAATTGCTTAGTTTCCATTAATTTAATTTCTATATTTATTTGGAGCAGAAACCAATTTCTCGAACCTCATAAAACCCTTTTACTTTTTGCTTTTATTTTTTTTTCTTTCTGGACATGTATGATGACAATGTAGTACCCAAGAGTGCGCATGTAATTTGAGAAACAAACCCGAGTTAACTTTTCGGAAACAAATAATACTTTCCAGAACAAACTCTTTTAATTTATACTTCATTTTTCTAAGGAAGCTATCTCTATTTTCTTATTCTGCTTGGGAAAACACCTATATATTTGTTTGATTCTACTATCCTTGTCATACATGGACATATTATTTATAGAATAAAAGATTGCACCCATTTTTTTTATCCCAGGTAATTCGCAGCGGCTACTCTTCACACTGGGTAATTCATACGGACTCTTGCAATAGACTGTAAATCACGTTAAACAAATTAAATCGCATTTAAGCGAAATGTTAAGACTCGGGACTCATAATCATAAATTGTTCTCCTGTGAGATTCGAACATGTGATCAAGATGATAATTATATTATTTTTAATCAACTGATTCAACCCTTACGGGCCGATTGCACCCATTTTCAACATATTATTGACGGAACGAATTGGTTTTTGTATTGTAAATAGTTTGAAATGTTGAATGGAAGATTTAATTGCATATCCAATAGTTGTCGGTCCACACTATTTTAAACAAAGGGGGTTATTACTTAATAGTTTAGACACCTAGTTTGTCCTTAATGCAGCTAGCGAACACTATTAACGAATACTCAAACATGGATTAAAGTATTTGCTATTAGTTGTCATAAACTTGAAACTGTACCTTTTATCAACTCCTATCTTGATATAGGAGGGGGTAAATTTAAGGAGCATTGTAGATTGATCTAAGCACAAGCAATGTGTATGTTTTTATTCAAATACAAATTAAAATCGTAAAGCCTCGAGAATTAGTTAGGTTTTTTTTTTGTCAATTTAAAACTGGAAGGAAGGAACATTAATTATATGTGGCACCATAAGATCCTGACCATTGGATGAATGCATGTGAATGAATCGGAGCCGTACAAAATGTGAGTGTGAAATTCACATGCGAACATGTGCGCATAGGGTAGTTTCAAAAATAGTTTTTGGACTGATGTTGAAGGCCATAGCCAAAATGAAGCATCAATTTTAAGTCAACTACAAGTGTCCTTTTTGCTCTATAGATAGATAGAGAGACGTTATCTTATTCACCAATGATTTGTGGAGGCCTGCTATGGAGGAGACACAATTTTTTACATGTTTCCAAATTTCGTCTTGGTAACGATATTTTTGTACATGATTGTGTGTTCCAGGTACGAATAACCAACTCAAGGTAAAATTTGTGAGACTGATTGCAGTCTTGGTTAAACTTCCGAAGATTTCAGTCATTTTATTTCCTTTTTCAAACAAAAATTATTTTTATTTTTTATTTTTTATTATAACAGCGATATACTGCGAATTAGTAATTCAAAATTCAAAATTCAAATTTAATGTCAAACAAACATATAAAATGTTTTCTGAGAAAACAACAATGGAATTCATCAAATTTTAATCAACCACGTTATTTTGAGTTATAGGCCCGGATTGGAACTTAGAGCTAGGGAGGGGTGTTCAAAAAATCCGTCAAATCGTGAATGCGGAATCGGACGACGGCAATCCGAACCAAGAAAAATCGAAACCGCTAAAACCGTTTTTATTAGTTTGGTTAACCGGACCGTTCACGCCTAAATGGCTTGGTTATGGTTTCCAATAAATTTAAACCGTTTAAACCAAATCGGACCGTTATATAATAATATATAAAAAATTTACTATATACCAACAATTTAAAATTATAAATTATGGTTTGTTTATATGTTGGTGTATATTATAGTAAAAATATTAAATAACTTTTTAAATAAAAACTTTAGTTAATTGTTAATATGTCGGAGTTATACCGTAATTCATATACTTATTATTAATTGAATTAAAGTATATGAAATTCATATGTAAACTAAATATTTATAAATATATATATCATAGTACTTAAATATAATATATAATACTAATATATAATAAATTTTATATTACATTTACTTAAATAAATGTTTCCTTGTAATTTTAACAAAAATAAAATAAAAGAAAATGGTTAAGTTCAAACCGTGGTTCAAAACCGAGCCAATCCATTATTTTATGGCATGGTTTGGTCTCGGAATTTAACTGGTTTGGTTTGGTTTTGATTTTTAAAAAATCGTTCTTAGTGGTTCGGTTCGAAAAAAAAAGAGAATTCAGACTAAATCAATTTGTGAACACCTCTACTTAGAGCAAGTCTAATAGCTTTTTTAGTATATTGGTTGTTAAGAAAAATATTTTTTTTAAATAAACTCTTCAATATAAAAATAAAAAATTTGATTGAAAATGATACCGCTGTTTAAATTACTAAGACACCCTACTCGTAATATGTTGTTAAAGTATGACAACTCATCCTTATATCATTTTTATGAGTAAAAAAGTCATTTCTCTCTTTTATTTTTATTCTTTTTCTCTTTTCTTTTCATTTCTTGTCCATATTCTTTGAAATTTATTACTATACTATTAATAAGGAAGGAGAATAAGGAACATTGCAGGAGTTGAAATGAAATATCATACATACAATACTAAGAGTTAATATTTTATAATATATATAAAGAACTTATTAACCAGTTGTTGGACTTACTCTTAGAAGTTAGTTTTTTAGCCAAAAATTAGTTTTTGAAAAAAATAGAGATTTGATCAAATTAAATCTCTAATATTAGTGTTTCTTATTTAATTTTTTAAAATATCTATTTGGTCCAAAAAAATAAGTAATTTATTGTTAATAATTTGACTCCTGATACGTGTATTCGAATTATAGAGAACCAATCATCGATTTGTAATTCAGAGTGGAACCACTTTTTTTAAAAGTTTAATGCATAGTATAGCTACCAGATTATGATTTTCAAGTTAAACCTTTGTGTAAAAAACTTGTAAAATTTAGTCATTCAAGTGTTGAAGTCTCTCTTCCAATCCTCTTTATTTCTTCTAATGTAGCATTCAAAAATTTAGCAACTAATAATTTTCTATTTGTTGTAAATAACGTGTTGTAAACCTTGAATTACTAGATAATGTATGAGTTAATAAATACACATACAGAGAGATTATAAGTTGAAGAGAGAATTGTATTTCAATATATTTTTCAGTGTATATGATTTGAATAACTGAAGGTCCTATTTATACTCATAGAATTATAGGATAGAATTGTACGTACTACGAAAAAATAAGATAGGATTGCACGTGCTACGAAAAAATAAGATAAGATTTTAATCAAAATTCTTCCTTAATAAGTTTCTTCTCTGAGAAGCTGTGTAAGTCTTTCTCGATAAATTTTGAGAGACTTTCTCGATAACCTTTATGTGACTTCTTGATTAAGTTTTGACAATCATTATTATATTATAACACTCCCCCTTGATTGTCAAATGCGAGTTTACTACAGAGATTAACTGTCTCGTTAAAACCTTGCAAGGAAAAACCTGGTGGGATAAAGATCTTGACGAAGGAAAAAGAGTACAGTCTCCCCCTGAATTTAACATCTCACACTTTGACATCTTGTTGTACTAAGTTTCTTAATCTCTGCATGCCAATATTATTTTGTAGCTTTTCAAATGTTGATGTGGGTAGTAACTTTGTAAGTAAATCAGCAAGATTATCACATGAGTGCACTTGTTGTACATCAATATCACCAATTTCCTTTAGTTCATGAGTATAGAAGAAATTTGGTAAGATATATTTGGTTCGATCCCCTTTGATATATCCTTCCTTTAACTGTCTGATACAAGCTATATTTTCTTCGAACAAAATTGTAAGATTGTCTGAAATACTTGATAATCCACACGATTCTCGAATATGTTGAATTACAAACCTTAGCCAAATGCATTTTCTACCTGCTTCATGAATTGCAAGTAACTCTGCGTGATTTGATGAAGTTGTTATCATAGTCTGTTTTGTAGACTTCCAAGAGATAGCAGTGCCACAATATGTGAATAGATAATTTGTTTGGGATCGTCCAAAATAAGGATTTGACATGTACCCAGCATCTGCATATCCAGTCAATTGTGACTTTGAACTATGTGGAAAGAATAACCCGAGATCAATTATCCCACGAAGATATCTGAATATGTGTTTGATCTCATCCCAATGCCTTTTAGTTGGATTAGAAATGAATCTTGCCAACAGGTTCACGGAAAAAGCAATATCGGGTCTTGTGTTATTTGCAAGATACACAAGAGCTCCAATAGCACTAAAATATGGAACTTTAGGCCCAAGTGCATCTTCTTCTTCTTCTCTGGGTCGAAGTGGATCCTTTTCAACTTCGAGTAATCGAACAACCATTGGTGTCATTAATGGATGAGCTTTGTTCATGTAGAACCGATTAAGAATCTTTTCTGTATAAGTGGCTGATGAACAAGTATACCCGAATATTAGTATTCCACCTGTATGCCTAAACAAAATTTTATCTTTCCAAAATCTTTCATTTCAAACTCAGTTTTCAAATAAGCAGCAGTGTTAGTAATATCTTCGGAAATACCTGCAATATTCAAATCATTCACATACACAGCACTAATAATAAAACAAATTGATGACCTTTTGATAAACACACGTAGACACATTTGATTATTAACATACCCATCATTTAAAAAATATTCACTAAGCCTGTTGTACCACATACGACCAGACTGTTTTAAGCCATATAGTGATCGTTGTAATTTAACTGAGTATATATGTCGAGGCTTAGTTTCATCTATCTTTAATCCTTCAGGTATTTTCATATAAATATCACTATCAAGTTATCCATAAAGGTAGGCTATAACAACTTTCATGAGACGTATTTCCAATCTTTCGATACAAACCATACCTATCTGAAAACGAAAAGTGATTCCATCCATCACAGGAGAGTAAGTTTCATGGTAATCAAATTCAGGCCTTTGAGATAATCCCTGGGCTACCAGTCGGGCCTTATATCTCACAATTTCATTTCTCTCATTTCATTTTCATACAAACACCCATCTATATCCGATGAGGATCACACCAACCAGGGTTTAGACTGCAGGTCCAAATACATTTCTCTTCCGCAAGGATTGCAATTCTTCATGTATTACAATTTTCCATTTTGGCCAATCATCTTTTTGTCGACATTCTTCCACGCTTTGTGGTTCAGGATCGGAGTTCATATTAATATCACATGCCACAAAAAAAGAATATACATCACCAACCTCAATACTCCCACGATCCAATAATTTCCCGTTATATACATAATTCAGCGAGATCTTATAATTTTCAGGTACCTTGGCTTCTATTGAAGCATGTGCCACTTATTGGACAATATCCTCTTCTGAAGGTGATACCACTTTTGGTGGTTTTGTCACAATCATTTTAGGGGTTTTAACCTCTTCGGAAGGTGATACCGCTTCTAGGGTATTTGATATAGCCACTTTAGGGGTTTTGACCTCTTAGGGAGGTGATACCGCTTCTGGAGTATTTGATATAGCCACTTCAGGGGCTCGAACCTCTTCAAGAGTAATACCGCTTCTGGGGTATTTTCTAGAACACTTGCCATTTCAGGGGAGTGTCCAATCAATTTTTGTTTTCTTGGTACAACATCTTTTGCACCAACATGTCCACCACACTTCTGGCGTGGTTTTGAATTATCAATCAATTCTTCATAAATTGTTTTATGATTGGGGATTTCAACCCTTTCTAGTGCATTAACAATATGTATATGTGATTTTATGACATATCTAGAATCATTAAAAGCATCTGGCATTTGATTAGCAATATTTTGCATAAGAATGATTCTTATAACCTTGGATTCACATTGTTAAGTACATGGATCTGTAACACTTAATCATGATACATTCCATGACAGTTCAGAATTTAACTTATGCAAAACATTATCTCCCCCTAATGGAGGGAATACAAACTCATCAAAATGAGAATCAGCATATCGAGTAGTAAAGATATCGCCAGTTAATGGTTCAAAATATCTTATAATAGATGGTAAATCAAAACCAACATATATACCTACTCTTCTTTGTCGTCCCATTTTAGATCTTTGCGGAGGGGCAATTGGAACATATAAGACACTACAAAAAATCTTAAAATATGATATATTAGGGGTTTGACCAAAAAATAATTCATGAGGAGATTGTTTGTGGTAAGCAGATGGTCTTGTATTAATTATATTTATGGCATGAAGTACTGCGTGACCCCAAATAGAAGTGGGTAATTTAGATCTTAGAAGTAAGGGTCATGCAATAAGCTGAACTCTTTTAATTAACGATTCCGCTAAATCATTTTGTGTATGCACGTGAGCTACGCGGTGTTCGACAGAGAATCCTACTGACATACAATAATCATTGAAAGTAGTAGATGTAAATTTAACGGCATTATGAAGTCGAATTGATTTGATAGGATTATCAGGAAATTGGGCTCGTAATTTGATTATTGATCAAGAAGTTTGGCCAAGGTTGTATTTCTAGTCGAGAGTAGACAAATATGAGAGTTGAGACCATCTAGTTGAAGCATCAATTAGGACCATGAAATATCTAAATGGACCAGATGATGGATGAATAGGACCACATATATCATCTTGAATTCTTTTTAAAAAATCTGGAGACTCATTTTGAAGTTTAACCGGAGATGGTCGAACAATTTTGTTTCCCAAAGAACATGCTAAACAAGGAAGTTCATCACATGGCATGATCTTTTGATTCTTAAGGGGATGTCCCGTAAAATTTTCTATAATTCGACGCATCATGGATACTCCTGGATGACTAAGTCTTTCATGCCAAAGGGTGAGTGAATTTGGATCTATAATTTTGGGAGTAGTGATATTGTGAGATTCGATTACTCTAATTTCAGTAGCATATAATCCATATGAGATTGATAGCAATTTTTCTAAGATCTTCTTATGTTCTGATGTGATTGAGGTGATAAGGAGATATTCTTTTTCATTTTCTCTCGTGGTTTCTATATGTAAACCATTAAGACGAATATCTTTAAAACTCAAAAGATTCCGAATGGATTTGCTAGAATATAGAGCATCATGTAAGTGAATTTATGTCTCATTTGGTGGTATAAAACTGGCTTTCCCAAAACCCTCTATGATATTTGATGTTCCCGAAATTGTCCAAACGTGTGAGTTGGTTTTAGTTAACTTTGAGAAATATTTCTGATTTTGTAAAATTGTGTGGGTGGTCGCGCAGTCAGCAATGCATATATCTCCCATATTTATACTGTATATATAAAAGTGAACAACAATTTTATTATGCAAACAACGTACATTGTACAAGAACATAAAAAAAGTACATAAAAGCAAAATATTAAAACAAGCACATTGAAAACATAACATCAAAGAAATACAAATAAAATCTAGTTATCTAAATCATAATAAAGGTTAGCACCAATGTCTAGTTTATTTGAGATCTTGTTGTTTTGTTCTTCACTTAGATTATGACTAGCAAAATTCGTTTCCACCATTTTTCTGTTATTCTTTTGATTTGCCTCGTATAGGTCAACTAGATGTTTCAATGTGTGACAGGTACGTCGACATTGCCCATGTGCCCCACATCTGAGACATATATCCCTAGTATCTTCTTCTTGTGGTTCTTTCCTTTTATTTGGCACTCCATGTTGCCATTTCTGGTGGTCAGAGTTGTTGTAATCATCACGCTGCCACTTCAGGTGGCTAGAGTTATAATGATTTCGAAATCGGCCTCGAAAGTTTCTATACCCACGGTTTCGTCTGTAACCTCGTCATCCTCTATGCCCTTTCACACGCTCATTCTTTTGGAATGACGTGTTATGTACTTCAGGTAACTGGGCAGAGCCTGTTGGACGTATGTTAGATATATTTGATAATGTCATGACTAATATAATTTGTGTTTAGTTTTCAGATCTTACTTAACATGACAAATCATTACTTACTGAAATCAGCAC